>NC_057794.1:277552700-277598613 GCF_018294505.1 Triticum aestivum
ATACCCCTGCCGCATGTCGGATGGATCCAGAGGAGGATTTTACCATGTTTCCATCTTTGTTTTCTCCTTCTTAAATCATAGGAAACACCATACTAGTAAAGGGGTCGAGGTAAAACTAAGGAAAAGTTTCCAAGTGATGCCATTGGAAATCTCATACAGTTCGGTCAATTTCTTCAGTGACAGACACGAAGATCTTCTGGTCTCTGAGGAATTTGTTCTGACTGAGGAGTTAGGAATTCGCTGGTGCGGATTACCTACAAGTGAGGAACATGATAGCCCTGAGGAATTTGATAGCTCAAATATCCGACCGGTGTTGTGCTACGTGCCAGCTATCCAAAAATATCTATCCACCTAACGGTCATATCATTGAAGGGCATTTATGTCTTATCATGTCGGGTTGCTCCATAGGCTATAAATAGCCGCCCCTACAACGACTAGTTGGTTGGCTACTCCGAGAGAAACTGGCACTTGTCATTGACAGCATCCCATCCTTCGAGGACTTTGAGCAAAATGTTGGGGAACGTAGCAGAATTTTAAAATTTTCTACGCATCACCAAGATCAATCTATGGAGTCATCTAGCAACGAGGGAGAGAGGAGTGCATCTACATACCCTTGTAGATCACGAGCGGAAGCGTTCAAGAGAACGGGGTTGATGGAGTCGTACTCGACGTGATTCAAATCACCGATGACCTAGTGCCGAACGGACGGCACCTCCGCATTCAACACACGTACGGTTGGGAGACGCATCCTCCTTCTTGATCCAGCAAGGGGGAAGGAGAGGTTGATGAAGATCCAGTAGCACGACGGCGTGGTGGTGGAAGCAACGGTGATCTCGGCAGGGCTTCGCCAAGCGCTGGGAGACGGAGGAGTGTCACAGGAGGGAGAGGGAGACGCCAGGGGCTTGGGGTGTGCAGCCCTCCCTCCCCCCACTATATATAGGGTGCCTAGGGAGGCTCCGGCCCTAGGAGATCCAATCTCCTAGGGGGGCAGCGGCCAAGGGGGTGCCTTGCCCCCCCCCCCCCAAGGCAAGGGTGGCGCCTCCACCCCTAGGGTTTCTAACCCTAGGCGCAGGGGAGGCCCAAGGGGGGCGCACCAGCCCACTAGGGGCTGGTTCCCCTCCCACTTCAGCCCATGGGGCTCTCCGGGATAGGTGGCCCCACCCGGTGGACCCCCGGGACCCTTCTGGTGGTCCCGATACAATACCGGTGACCCCGAAACCTTCCCGGTGACCGAAACTGGACTTCCTATATATAAATCTTTACCTCCGGACCATTCCGGAACTCCTCGTGACGTTCGGGATCTTATCCGGGACTCCGAACAACTTTCGGGTTACCGTGTGCTAATATCTCTACAACCCTAGCGTTATCGAACCTTAAGTGTGTAGACCCTACGGGTTCGGGAGACATGCAGACATGACCGAGAAGCCTCTCCGGTCAATAACCAACAGCAGGATCTGGATACCCATGTTGGCTCCCACATGCTCCACGATGATCTCATCGGATGAACCACTATGTCGAGGATTCAATCAATCCGTATACAATTCCCTTTGTCAATCGGTACGTTACTTGCCCGAGACTCGATCGTCGGTATCCCAATACCTTGTTCAGTCTCGTTACCGGCAAGTCACTTTACTCGTACCGTAATGCATGATCCCGTGATCAACCACTTGATCACATTGAGCTCATTATGATGATGCATTACCGAGTGGGCCTAGAGATACCTCTCCGTCATACAGAGTGACAAATCCCAGTCTCGATTCGCTCCAACCCAACAGACACTTTCGGAGATACCTGTAATGTACCTTTATAGTCACCCAGTTACATTGTGATGTTTGGCACACCCAAGGTACTCCTACGGTATCCGGGAGTTGCACAATCTCATGGTCTAAGGAAATGGTACTTGACATTCAGAAAAGCTACAGCAAACGAACTACACAATCTTTGAGCTAAGCTTAGGATTGGGTCTTGTCCATCACATCATTCTCCTAATGATGTGATCCCGTTATCAATGACATCTAATGTCCATAGTCAGGAAACCATGACTATCCTTTGATCAACGAGCTAGTCAACTAGAGGCTCACTAGGGACATGTTGTGGTCTATGTATTCACACATGTATTACGATTTCCGGATAACACAATTATAGCATGAACAATAGACAATTATCATGAACAAAGAAATATAATAATAACCATTTTATTATTGCCTCTAGGGCATATTTCCAACAGTCTCCCACTTGCACTAGAGTCAATATTCTAGTTACATTGTGATGAATCGAACACCCATGCAGTTCTGGTGTTGATCATGTTTTGCTCTAGGGAGAGGTTTAGTCAACAGATCTGCTACATTCAGGTCTGTATGTACTTTACAAATCTCTATGTCTCCACTTTGAACACTTTCACGAATGGAGTTAAAGCGACGCTTGATATGCCTGGTCTTCCTGTGAAACCTGGGCTCCTTGGCAAGGGCAATAGCTCCAGTGTTGTCACAGAAGAGAGTCATCGGGCCCGACGCATTGGGTATGACTCCTAGGTCGGTAATGAACTCCTTCACTCAGACTGCTTCTTGTGCTGCCTCTGAGGCTGCCATGTACTCCGCTTCACATGTAGATCCCGCCACAACGCTTTGCTTGCAATTGCACCAGCTTACTGCCCCACCATTCAAAATATACACGTATCCGGTTTGTGACTTAGAGTCATCCAGATCTGTGTCGAAGCTAGCATCGACGTAACCCTTTACGACGAGCTCTTCGTCACCTCCATAAATGAGAAATATTTCCTTATTCCTTTTCAGGTACTTCAGGATATTCTTGACCACTGTCCAGTGTTCCATGCCGGTATTACTTTGGTACCTTCCTACCAAACTTACGGCAAGGTTTACATCAGGTCTGGTACACAGCATAGCATACATAATAGACCCTATGGCCGAGGCATAGGGGACGACACTCATCTTTTCTCTATCTTCTGCCGTGGTCGGGCATTGAGCCGTGCTCAATCTTGTACCTTGCAATACAGGCAAGAACCCCTTGTTTGACTGATCCATTTTGAACTTCTTCAATATCTTGTCAAGGTACGTACTCTGTGAAAGACCAATGAGGCGTCTCGATCTATCTCTATAGATCTTGATGCCTAATATATAAGCAGCTTCTCCAAGGTCCTTCATTGAAAAACACTTGTTCAAGTAGGCCTTTATGCTTTCCAAGAATTCTATATCATTTCCCATCAACGGTATGTCATCCACATACAATATGAGAAATGCTACAGAGCTCCCACTCACTTTCTTGTAAATGCAGGCTTCTCCATAAGTCTGCATAAGCCCAAACGCTTTGATCATCTCATCAAAGCGAATGTTCCAACTCCGAGATGCTTGCACCAGCCCATAAATCGAGCGTTGGAGCTTGCACACCTTGTCAGCATTCTTAGGATCGACAAAACCTTCCGGCTGCATCATATACAATTCTTCCTTAAGGAAACCATTAAGGAATGCCGTTTTGACGTCCATTTGCCATATCTCATAATCATAGAATGCGGCAATTGCTAACATGATTCGGACGGACTTCAGCTTCGCTACGGGTGAGAAAGTCTCATCGTAGTCAACCCCTTGAACTTGTCGATAACCCTTAGCGACAAGCCGAGCTTTATAGATGGTCACATTACCATCCGCGTCTATCTTCTTCTTAAAGATCCATTTATTTTCTATGGCTCGCCGATCAACGGGAAAGTCAGTCAAAGTCCATACTTCGTTCATACATGGATCCTATCTTGGATTTCATGGCTTCCAGCCATTTGTTGGAATCCGGGCCCGCCATCGCTTCTTCATAGTTCGAAGGTTCACCGTTGTCTAACAACATGATTTCCAAGACAGGGTTGCCGTACCACTCTGGTGCGGAACGTGTCCTTGTGGACCTACGAAGTTCAGTAGCAACTTGATCTGAAGTTTCATGATCATCATCAACTTCCTCTCTAGTCGGTGCAGGCACCTCAGGAACATTTTCTTGAGCTGCGCCACTTACCGGTTCAAGAGGTAATACTTCATCAAGTTCTACCTTCCTCCCACTTATTTCTTTCGAGAGAAACTCTTTCTTTAGAAAGGACCCATTCTTGGCAACAAAGATCTTGCCTTCGGATCTGAGGTAGAAGGTATACCCAACAGTTTCTTTAGGGTATCCTATGAAGACGCATTATTCCGACTTGGGTTCGAGCTTTTCAGGTTGAAGTTTCTTGACATAAGCATCGCATCCCCAAACTTTTAGAAACGACAGCTTAGGTTTCTTCCCAAACCATAATTCATACGGTGTCGTCTCAACGGATTTCGACGGAGCCCTATTTAAAGTGAATGCGGCAGTCTCTAAAGCATAGCCCCAAAATGACAGCGGTAAATCGGTAAGAGACATCATAGACCGCACCATATCTAATAGAGTACGATTACGACGTTCGGACACACCATTACGCTGAGGTGTTTCAGGCGGCATTAGTTGTGAAACTATTCCACATTTTCTTAAGTGTGTGCCAAATTCGTGACTCAAGTATTCTCCCCCACGATCTGATCGCAAGAACTTGATTTTCCTGTCACGTTGATTCTCAACCTCACTCTGAAGTTCCTTGATCTTTTCAAAGGTCTCAGACTTGTGTTTCATTAAGTAGACATACCCATATCTACTCAAGTCATTAGTGAGGGTGAGAACATAACGATAGCCACCGCGAGCCTCAACACTCATTGGACCGCACACATCAGTATGTATGATTTCCAATAAGTTGGTTGCTCGCTCCATTGTTCCTGAGAACGGAGTCTTGGTCATTTTACCCATGAGGCATGGTTCGCACGTGTCAAATGATTCGTAATCAAGAGACTCTAAAAGTCCATCTGCATGGAGCTTCTTCATGCGTTTGACACCTATGTGACCAAGGCGGCAGTGCCATATGTGGGACTATCATTATCAACCTTACATCTTTTGGTATTCACACTATGAATATGTGTAGCATTACGCTTGAGATTCATTAGGAATAAACCATTCACCATCGGAGCATGACCATAAAACATATCTCTCATATAAATAGAACAACCATTATTCTCGGATTTAAATGAGTAGCCATCTCGTATTAAACGAGATCCTGATACAATGTTCATGCTCAAAGCTGGCACTAAATAACAATTATTGAGGTTTAAAACTAATCCCGTAGGTAAATGTAGAGGTAGCGTGCCGACGGCGATCACATCGACCTTGGAACCATTCCCGACGCGCATCGTCACCTCGTCCTTCGCCAGTCTCCATTTATTCCGTAGCTCCTGCTTTGAGTTACAAATGTGAGCAACCGCGCCGGTATCAAATACCCAGGAACTACTACGAGTACTGGTAAGGTACACATCAATTACATGTATATCACATATACCTTTCGTGATGCCGGCTTTCTTGTCCGCTAAGTATTTGGGGCAGTTCCGCTTCCAGTGACCACTTCCCTTGCAATAAAAACACTCAGTCTCGGGCTTGGGTCCATTATTTGGCTTCTTCCCGGTAGCTTGCTTACCGGGCGCGGCAACTCCCTTGCCGTCCTTCTTGAAGTTCTTCTTACCCTTGCCTTTCTTGAACTTAGTGGTTTTATTCACCATCAACACTTGATGTTCCTTTTTGACTTCTACCTCTGCTGATTTCAGCATTGCAAATACTTCAGGAATGGTCTTCTCCATCCCCTGCATATTGAAGTTCATCAAAAAGCTCTTGTAGCTCGGTGGAAGCGACTAAAGGATTCTGTCAATGACCGCGTCATCCGGGAGATTAACTCCCAGCTGAGTCAAGCGGTTATGCAACCCAGACATTTTGAGTATGTGCTCACTGACAGAACTATTTTCCTCCATCTTACAGCTGAAGAACTTGTCGGAGACTTCATATCTCTCGACCTGGGGATGAGCTTGAAAAACCATTTTCAGCTCTTCGAACATCTCATATGCTCTGTGTCTCTCAAAACGCTTTTGGAGCCCCGGTTCTAAGCTGTAAAGCATGCCGCACTAAATGAGGGAGTAATCATCAGCACGTGTCTGCCAAGCATTCATAACGTCTTGGTTCTGTGGGACGGGTGCGTCACCTAGCGGTGCTTCTAGGACATAATCTTTCTTGGCAGCTATGAGGATGATCCTCAGGTTTCGGACCCAGTCCGTATAGTTGCTGCCATCGTCTTTCAGCTTGGTTTTCTCTAGGAACGCGTTGAAGTTGAGGACAACGTTGGCCATTTGATCTACAAGACATATTGTAAAGATTTTAGACTAAGTTCATGGTAATTAAGTTCATCTAATCAAATTATTCAATGAACTCCCACTCAGATAGACATCCCTCCAGTCATCTAAGTATAACATGATCCGAGTTAACTAGGCCATGTCCGATCATCACGTGAGACGAACTAGTCAACATCGGTGAACATCTTCATGTTGATCGTATCTTCTATACGACTCATGCTCGACCTTTCGGTCTTCCATGTTCCGAGGCCATGTCTGTACATGCTAGGCTCGTCAAGTCAACCTAAGTGTATTGCATGTGTAAATCTAGCTTACACCCGTTGTATTCGAACGTTAGAATCTATCACACCCGATCATCACGTGGTGCTTCGAAACAACGAACCTTCTCAAGGGTGCACAGTTAGGGGGAACACTTTCTTGAAATTTTACGAGGGATCATCTTATTTAAGCTACCGTCATTCTAAGAAAATAATATGTAAAACATGATAAACATCACATGCAATCAAATAGTGACATGATATGGCCAATATCATTTTCTCCTTTGATCTCCATCTTCGGGGCTCCATGATCATCGTTGTCACCGACATGACACCATGATCTCCATCATCATGATCTCTATCATCGTGTCTTCTTGAAGTTGTCTCGTCATCTATTACTTCTACTACTATGGCTAACGCTTTAGCAATAAAGTAAAGTAATTACATGACGTTTATGTTGACACGCAGGTCATAAATAAATAAAGACAACTCCTATGGCTCCTGCCGGTTGTCATACTCATCGACATGCAAGTCGTGATTCCTATTACAAGTACATGATCAATCTCATACATCACATATATCATTCATCATTCATCACAACCTTTGGCCATATCACATCACAAAACACTTGCTGCAAAAACAAGTTAGACGTCCTCTAATTGTTGTTGCAAGTTTTTACGTGGCTGCTATAGGTTTCTAGCAAGAACGTTTCTTACCTACGCCAAAACCACAATGTGAATTGCCAATTTCTATTTACCCTTCATAAGGACCCTGTTCATCGAATCCGATCTGACTAAAGTGGGAGAGACAGACACCCGCCAGCCACCTTATGCAATTAGTGCATGTCAGTCGGTGGAACCGGTCTCACATAAGCGTACGTGTAAGGTTGGTCCAGGCCGCTTCATCCCACGATGTCGCCGAATCAAGATAAGACAAGTAACGACAACCAAATTGACAATATCAACGCCCACAACTACTTTGTGTTCTACTCGTGCATAGTAACTACGCATAGACCTAGCTCATGATGCCACTGTTGGGGAATGTAGCAGAATTTTAAAATTTTCTACGCATCACCAAGATCAATCTATGGAGTCATCTAGCAACGAGGGAGAGAGTAGTGCATCTACATACCCTTGTAGATCACGAGCGGAAGCGTTCAAGAGAACGGGGTTGATGGAGTCGTACTCGACGTGATTCAAATCACCGATGACCTAGTGCCGAACGGATGGCACCTCTGCGTTCAACACACGTACGGTTGGGAGACGTCTCCTCCTTCTTGATCCAGCAAGGAGGGAAGGAGAGGTTGATGAAGATCCAGCAGCACGACGGCGTGGTGGTGGAAGCAACGGTGATCTCGGCAAGGCTTCGCCAAGTGCTGGGAGACGGAGGAGTGTCACGGGAGGGAGAGGGAGAGGCCAGGGGCTTGGGGTGTGTAGCCCTCCCTCCCCCCACTATATATAGGGTGCCTAGGGGGGCTCCGGCCCTAGGAGATCCAATCTCCTAGGGGGGGCAGCGGCCAATGGGGTGCCTTGCCCCCCCAAGGCAAGGGTGGCGCCTCCACCCCTAGGGTTTCTAACCCTAGGCGCAGGCGAGGCCCAAGGGGGGCGCACCAGCCCACTAGGGGCTGGTTCCCCTCCCACTTCAGCCCATGGGGCCCTCCGGGATAGGTGGCCCCACCCGGTGGACCCCCGGGACCCTTCTGGTGGTCTCGGTACAATACCGATGACCCCGAAACCTTCCCGATGACCGAAACTGGACTTCCTATATATAAATCTTTACCTCCGGACCATTCCGGAACTCCTCGTGACGTTCGGGATCTTATCCGGGACTCCGAACAACTTTCGGGTTACCGTGTGCTAATATCTCTACAACCCTAGCATCATCGAACCTTAAGTGTGTAGACCCTACGGGTTCGGGAGACATGCAGACATGACCGAGAAGCCTCTCCGGTCAATAACCAACAGCGGGATCTGGATACCCATGTTGGCTCCCACATGCTCCACGATGATCTCATCGGATGAACCACTATGTCGAGGATTCAATCAATCCGTATACAATTCCCTTTGTCAATCGGTACGTTACTTGCCCGAGACTCGATCGTCGGTATCCCAATACCTTGTTCAGTCTCGTTACCGGCAAGTCACTTTACTCGTACCGTAATGCATGATCCCGTGATCAACCACTTGATCACATTGAGCTCATTATGATGATGCATTACCGAGTGGGCCTAGAGATACCTCTCCGTCATACGGAGTGACAAATCTCAGTCTCGATTCGTGCCAACCCAACAGACACTTTCGGAGATACCTGTAATGTACCTTTATAGTCACCCAGTTATATTGTGACGTTTGGCACACCCAAGCTACTCCTACGGTGTCCGGGAGTTGCACAATCTCATGGTCTAAAGAAATGATACTTGACATTCAGAAAAGCTAGAGCAAACGAACTACACGATCTTTGAGCTAAGCTTAGGATTGGGTCTTATCCATCACATCATTCTCCTAATGATGTGATCCCATTATCAATGACATCTAATGTCCATAGTCCGGAAACCATGACTATCCTTTGATCAACGAGCTAGTCAACTAGAGGCTCACTAGGGACGTGTTGTGGTTTATGTATTCACACATGTATTACGATTTTCGGATAACACAATTATAGCATGAACAATAGACAATTATCATGAACAAAGAAATATAATAATAACCATTTTATTATTGCCTCTAGGGCATATTTCCAACACAAAAATCATCCAGTGAGGAAAATCCAAACCCAAACACCTACAAACCTAAAGTGATTGAGCACCACTGAAGAGGTTGTTCCTGTGTGGAACTGACGCTTGTTACCTTTGAGGATTGTGCATCCTCCAGAAAGTTAGCCGTCATGGTCTAGAGCATCCAAGAGGAAATTGTGGATTGCCGAGTGACCGAGTTTGTGAAGGTTTGGAAGTCATCCGAAGACTTACCACGAGTGATTGGGCGAGGTCTGTGTGACTTTAGCTCAAGGAGAATACGGTGAGGATTGTGTGTCCTCTAGTTTAAATACCTAGCTGCTCCAACCAGACGTACGACTGTCACAGCAGTTGGAACTGGTCTACCAAATCACTATCTTCACCAAGCTGCTGGTTCTATTTCCTCAACCCTCCATTTCCTCATTCATATACTGTTGTACTTGATCGTTACTGTTTGAAGACTTTGACTGAAGACTTTCTCAATTTCCTCAATCATATTTCTTCAGTCAGTTTGTCTTCAGCCTGCTTATCCTGTGTTTATGCTACTTGTACTCTATGGTTGTTTTCATTTCATCATGATGACTTTGCTACTGCTCTGTTATGCTTGCATCTAAGTACTTATTCCGCTGCTAGTTGTTCGTGACTTAGGAATTTCCTCACCTTAAAATTTCTCAGTGACGAATTTGTAAAAATTGCTTATTCACCCTCCGTCTAGTTGATATAACACACTTTCAGCAGTTAATTAGGACGGATTTTTTGGAAGTTGTTAATTAGGGCAGATTTTCTAGGAGTGGTTAATCTAATCTAAACTACTAATAAAAGAGCAAACATAAACTTCCCTAAAACCATACAACAAACTCTACACAAGGTAATCAGAGTCCTCAGATCAAAACAACTTAAACATATCCTACTGCTCATATTAAACGAAAGGTCTATCGTCCAGATCAACGACTAAGGCCCCGTTCGGAAGTCATCTCGCTTCTAAAAAGAGCTGGCTCCAGCTTCTCATCTTGCCAGCCAGCTTCCGTGAGGAGCAGAAGGCGTTCGGCACACTGCTTCAGCTCCCAGCCTGGCATAGGTGCGAGGCGCGGTGGCGGAGATTGGTGGCGGCGTGGCGGTGCGCCGGTGGAGACTGGCGGGGCGAGGCAGAGATGCGAGGCGCGGCGGCGGAGACTGGCGGCGGCGCGGGGGCGCGCCGGCCGGCATCCGACGGGGTGGCGGCTGCTAGGGTTGGAGAGCAGAGGAGCGCTGCACGTGTTTCTGTACGAGCAGCTCTCGTCGGGCCAACAAGCTGGGCTTTGAGCCAGGAAAACGTTTGGGGTGGCACTTCGGGATGGCATTCCTACCGTAATTTGGAGGAACTCCACCTTCTGGTTTCTGTGAAGCTAGGCCGGCGCTGCTTCTCGTTTCCTATAAATTTACACGCTGGATTCTTTATCTCCGCGGAGCTAGCTTCTCGGAGGATAACCGTTCGGGCTGGCTTCTCGGATGAGATTTTAAGAAGCTGGCTCTAGAGAGCTTCCGAACGGGACCTAAGTCAAATGTTCTGCCGAGCAGACGTCCCGGTCTGCCAATAGTCTGCATCCCCTGATCCGCGCAGCCTCGCCCATAACACCTACTAGTTTGCGGATCGGCTGCGCGCCTGCCGCCGCCATCTTCGCTGCCTCCTGCCGCCCCCATCCCCTCCCCCCCACCCAAGTCCCAATCGATCCCGTCTCTTCCGAGAAAATCGCCGCCACTCCCGCTCGCCCTCAAATTCCTCTTCACTCCATATCGCGTACCCCCGCCGCATGTCGGATGGATCCAGAGGAGGAGTTTGCATGCCGTCCCTTGGCTTGCGTCACCCATGTGAGGAGATAGATAGGAAATAAGGAGGAGCGCGTAGATTAGTATGATAGAGAGGACACTGGAGGAGGAGGAGGCGGTGTGCGGGATCTGCATGGTGGTCCGGTTGATCTGTTCAAGAGGAGTGACGCCATGAAGCTGGAGGAGTCCTACAAGGGTGAGCTCACTCTAGCACAATTAGGCTGCACCCTCAAATGGTTCGGCATCAAGGGCACCAGGATTTGCGAGGTGCTCCCTAACCTCCCCATCACCCTCCTCTTACAACTGCTCATCAAGACGCCGCCCTGCCAAGGCTTCGCCCATGGGTGCCGCGGGAGCACGCGTGGATACAACCACCTCGCGCCCCAGTGGCTTACGCCACGCCCCTGGACGGTGGCACTTCCCCGCGCCTCAGCAGCTTCACAACAACACACGACAGGGAATTAGGGATTAGCGACACTGCTGCCGACACCGGTTTTTTTGTCCATCAGGTTTAGCCACACCGCACGCTTCATTTTGTCTTCGACCACAGCAGATCAGGTGCGCCTTTTTTTTGCCTTATGCATAAGCAATACAATCTATTTCCCCTCGCTGTCTCGATTTCGAATTTGGTCCATGTGAATTCCGCATTCGGTGTAAATTTGGCCCAACTGAAGATGTGTTTGTCCTAGGTTTGATCTCTGCAATTTTAAGGACATAATCCATGATTAGAACACAAGTTTGGGTATCAGTTTGATGATCCGCATTAGTAAATTTGGGGATCATTCCATTGATTTCATATTATGCCTATTAACTATAGGACCGGTAATACTTGTTTCTTTGGCCTCAGCATGTTAATTTAATTATAGAAAGATTACTCTCATTAGTTTTTTCATTGCATATCATTTATTTCTGAAAATTGAATAGTACCGTGCAGTCAGAAATAAGGGTTGTTGTGACTTACAGAAAAATATGTTATCTCCCATGCATTTCTACACTAGCGACGTGTATATTTTCTTTGTACTCTACTCAAGTTTGGCAAGTTTGGCTCCTTTACTCAAGCTACACTTGCGATTCATCTCCTTTGCCAGACTGCTACTTGGTACCAGCTCTACCTGTTTCTGTTTTATCTTTGTTATTATGCGGTCTTACATTGCCGTTTATGACACGAAGGCCTGCACCTCAAGACCAGACACTCATAATTTGTGTGTAGCTTGCAGGGTTCAGGTTTTGATTTTTTTTCCAGTTTCTTTTTGTATATGTGACATGCTATTTTTCCTGAGTGATGCATAAGCAAGACAACCTAGCTAAGTCATCTTAATAAAATAGGACATGCCTGGTAGTTTCTTAATTCTTAACTTTGTTTATTTGGCACATGGAAGGACATAGAGTGACACTTTATATATGTACATTTGGTATTCTTAATGTCTTTAGTTGAAAAATAAATGTGATATTCCTTGTGTTGGCACCGTGCAATTTACATGTCAACAGAATTGAATCACAAAGACACGCATCGGTTGGTGAAATTTTTAGTGACAGACAAAGTACAAAGGGCAAAACTGAAGCAAGAATACCACTAACCTGCGTGATCTGAACAGCATGTGGAATACCAAAAGGTCTTTTCCTACCATGCGGCCCAGTTTGGAACTTGACAAATTCATGAATTCCTGCAGCAAGCCAACAACTGCATTGTTTCCTATGATCCATTGAGAGGCATAGACACGCTTTGATTTTTCTTTCCGGTATAGTTCTGATTTTTATTATACTTTTTTTTTCAGGGAAATAGTTCAGATTTTTTAGGATTGATTAATCAACAGCTCCATTGTTTGTTCTCTTACCCATTGCAAGGGATATATGTTGATGTTTCTTTCAGTTTGTTTCCCAACTGTTTCGTTCAGATTTTGTCTCTTTTTTTCACAAATTATATGCACAGTGTGCGGCAATTTAGTTGATAGCTGTGTCCGATTTACAGAAGTTGCTATGCAAGATGATAGTTGTCTGAAAACAGATCCTCTACACGTGAAGTCCAGCATGGTACAGTGAAGAGTACGACAAACAACTTTTTACCACATCATTGTTCAGATCAGAACAGAAATCGCTACCAAACTGCTCCGCGTCATCCGTTGCCGCCTCCTCTTGTGCACCACACACCCTTCACCAAGGTTTTTGAGTCGCCTAGCCAAGTCGAGTCGCCATGCCTCCGACTAGTAGCTCGCTGCGATTAGTCTGCGACTCGTCGTGATTAATCGCCCCAAGTCGCCCCAGGTGTTAAAAGGAGGAGGAGGGGGAAGAGGTGCTGTTGCAGGCGGAGGAGAGGGAAGGCAGCTGCTTGGAGGATACTTCAGCTCGGAGAAGGCAGCAGCAGCTCGTAGGAGCAATGGAGGCGGCGATTCTGATGTGGGATGGGAGCACGCATCTTGCTCCTCCTCTGTTTCGTGCTAGAGAGCTGGCCCAATAGGCCCATTATGCAACCCTAGCTTCCAAATAAAATCCCAACCGTCCATATGCTCTAATCTGGACCGTGCATCTGCTCTTCCATGTGCCTTTCTCCTTCGTCTCTTCCCTTCCGTGCTTCTCCTTGTACAGGCGGCGCACTCTCTAGCTTCGTCTCCTCCTCCCCTCCCTTTGAACTCTGGCCTGCTCACCTCTCCAGTCTTCCCTCCCTTGGCCTTGCTGAAGCAAGCCGCCCTGCTCTGAGGTCCTAGTCGCCCGACTAGTCGTCGACTAGCCTACCAGCCGCGCGACTCGCTCCTCAAGCCAAGTCGCCTGCGCAAGCCAACCTCGCTCCAACGACTTGGCGATTAGTCGGCGACTCAAAAACCTTACCCTTCACTATCGCCTTCTCATTGCCCATCGGACAGATCTCCTTCTCAAAGCCATTCGCTGCCGCTACCAGTAACCTCTTGATTGACAGGACTACCACCGATTGCCCGCCTCACCCGTCATCAACGGTTGTACGTTCATTGGAAGAGGCTGCATTGGTGTTGGAGTCAGCGAGGTCTCCAGAAAACAGAGGTTGAGGAGCGTCCAAAAATGCATGCAACAATTATCATGAACCGGCTGAAAAGAGGAGGCAAACGGGACACAGACAAAATGACACTACCAGAGAAAGTGGCAAAAGGGAGAGGGAGGTCATCCGCTGGTTCAAGATTACATCAATGTGAAGTACACTCGATCGAAGGCCTAAAGGTCTTAATTCCCTCGCGACCCTGTGGGCTAGGATTTGGCCCAGTTCATTAGAACACCATGAGAGCAGTCTAAGGAGCAGCAGGCCCTTTCATTTAACTCAGGTGGGGGACGCATTGCTCGAGGACCGAACATTTTTTTTCGAAACGGAGGCAAAAGCTTTACCTCATCGATTAATTAAGAAGAAGAGAATTGCCCAATTAATTAAGGGAAAACCCAGGCGAAAACCAATACAAACTTAGTACGGATTAACTACTCACGTGACAAGAAACCCACAACCGCACAGACGACTCCTGCCAGACTCTTTGATTACACAACATCCACAAACCACGACATAGTTATTACGCCATGTGAACCCCGACAAGAACACCTCGACAGAAGACATCAAACACCTTCCAACCCATAATGACAACCCAATCCAAAAGGATGGGCCAGGAGACTGAAGATCATCCATCAAGCAGCCAGAGACGCCTTGTCTATGGCGCTACTCTTGCCTTTGCCCCCCTTCTTTTGTTTCCCTCTTATTGGTGTCCCAGTCAGGTGGCAAGCAATCGACCTGCCCAAACCAGGTCTAGCAACATCCACACTAGTGAGCAAGTCACAAAGTTCTTTCGCGAAGAGAGCATCTGGACTTGGAGTGGGTGCAACCACACTTGGCTCAATGGTCATGCCACTCACAGGCATCACCTGCTCGATGGTCGCAGGCGAGGGAAGGGCACCACCATCTAAAACTCCACGCTCCAGGACACCTAGAGGTAGGGTGGCTGGCGCCTGACACCCAATGGACTTAGGCGAGCGAGAGATTGCAACATCCAAATCATCAAACCCCTCGGCATCAAGTATCTGGCTAGACTCCAGGGGTGATGATGGCGGTAAAGCCACAATCGAGATCTCGGGAGGGTCTACCTTCGGTTGTTCGACAGATAGAGGCAGAACCGAGCCCCCACACAACCCCCACAGCTCAGGCATGATCTGCAGCACCGGAGTAACAACCACATCATTGTCCAGTCCCTCAGAGGCTGACACCGGCAAACATGCTGTAGCACGAGGGGGGAAACGACCATGAAGCTCGGCTCCCTTCTCGACCTCAAAGTTGTCATCAGGCACAACCAAAGGGCACAATACGTGAGCAGTCTGCAACACAGGCGGCGCCATGGAGAGCTCGCCTAGTGCAGCCTCAACACGCTCCCTGAAGCTCTCCATCCGCAGCATCCAACCTTGCATGGAGTCAATGACATCACGCAGAGGCTGGACCGTCTCCTCAAGCTAGAAGGAAGCCATACCAAGGAGCTCAGAGCGCAGCAGCTCAGCCTGTCGCTCCAAGGCGGGCCGCACTGGGATATCCGTCGAGGCCACAAAGCCAGCAGGAGCAGCAATGATCGACGCCCACGAATCACGACAAGATGTCTTCGAGAGGGGCGAGGCTTCTTTCTGGACCTTGCGAGGAGCTGGAGCTTGTTGGTGTCTGATGGGGAGGCGTGGCAACGGTGACACAGTAGGGCTTTCCAAGAAGCTGAGGGGACGCCAAGCATTGCGACACTCACGCGCTTGATGACCATTCTCAAGGCACCGAGAACACCTAAAAGGATCTCGGCAAACCGCTGCACCGTGACCAGGAAGGAGGCATCTGCAACATCTACCACGAAGCCATGCAGGGACTGGACGGGGAGCCAATGCAGGGACTGGTGAGTCCGGGCGTTGCACATTGCGCCGCGGCAATACCTCCTGCCAACCTCCACATGTCCCGTCCGATCGAGTAGCCGGAACCGAGGATTTGGTAGCCGGCGGCGGCGTTTGCGGAGCCAATTCATCGTCATCCTTGTATTCTTCTTTGTCGGCAAGGGAGCTCCACGAGACTGACCGCTCCGTGTCCAGACCCAACGTCGTGCCGGCAGGAGTTGAGGACGGCGTCGGCTCCACAGTAGCAGAGGATGATGTATCGCAGCTCGTAGAAGCCGTGGACGTTGCTTCAGCAACAGCAGTCGGGGGTGACGGCGGGGCTTCCGCAGGGGCCAGGAACAACGTAGCAGCGCCTGCAGTAGTTGGGGACGACGCACCCACAGCTGCAGTCGGGTTCGGGGTTGACGGCGCGACGCAGGAGGGAGCAGCGTCAGTAGAGCCTAGGGACGGGAGACACCCAAGCCACGGCGGCGGCAAGGACCCGAGCCCACCATCCATCAGGCCAGGGCAACGGGGATCTGAAGCAGCACACGCTGTGTCCTGGGTGGACAACGCGTCGACGCCGGGCGTGGGAGGATGCACCGCCGGACCTGCAGCCACAACCGGCCTCGACGGGAGTCCAGCGCCGGCGCGGGACAAGCGGCCACCAGCTCTAGGGGCAGCCTTGCGTGAGGCAAGAGCAGTCGCGGCCATGGTGGCGACAGCAGATGAGGCGGTCGACGGAGTCGGAGAAGAGGACGCGGACGTGAGCGCCATGGGCAGCACCGAGAGAGCCTGGAGGGAAGAAAGAGTGCAGCCGAGAGAGGACCCGGAGAGCAGTCCGGATCTGGTCTCGGCAATGGAAATGGCGGCTGGATGGAGGAAATCAAGGCGGCGCCGCCAGCGGCAGGCGCGGGGTCGCGGGGGCCATGCTTCCTCTCGTGTGGTACTCTCAGGACCGAACAATTTGGTGCATATATAAGATGTAACGGATGATCATGGTTCTCAAATCACTGTGAAAGTACATAGCTATCTCAGTTTTACTGTTTCATAATTAGCCAAAACAGGCTTTGCATGTGCATGATTACTAGTAAGGAAAAGAGATACTCTTTCCATTCCATAATGTAGTGCTTCATCTATCTTCGTGCTTTAACTTTGACCGTAAATTTAACTACCAAGACCGATTGCGGCGGGAGCAAAAATTATATCAGTGAATTCGTATTCGAAAGAAGTTTTCAATTATGTAATTTTTTTTCCGCCGTAGTTGGTCTCGTTTGTTAAATTTATGGTTAAAGTTAGACCTCCGAAAACGCGAACGCATTATATTTTGGAATGGAGGAAGTACAAATCAGGACTTATCTCCTGATCAGATGGAGACTCCCACGTAACCAGACATTCTAATCCAACGCTCCGACACTCTCCTATTCAATGGCTGATGACTAGAGTTTCCCGGAGTGGGCCTTACCAGGCGGCCAAAACAAACTGTGACCATAGATTAGATGAATAACAATACATTTTTGCGACTTAAAGCTAATACCACTGAAAAGTTCTTTTCAACACAAATTCAAAGATATATCTTTATATCAAATATAATTCACATTTAGTTGATTTAATTTATGATCAAAGTTAAAAGTTTGGGATGCGCGCAAGCTTTACTTATTGGAATGGACGGAGATCACCCTTTTTATCTCCTCATTGAGATTTTTCTTTTTTGAGACATAACTCGTTGGGATAAAAAAGGACACATGACAGTCAAGCCCCACAAAGGCCCACAAGCTGAGAAATAACAGAACTGCAGTGGTTATAGACCATACAATATAAAGTGCATATATTATGATGCAACACAAGTTAAACTTATAGCCAAATAAATACTGAATCTTATAGAATATATATGGTAAACAGAGAGGTATTGGCATAAACTTCAACAGCCCGCAATTTCTGTCCCGCTTTGTCACGTGAGCCTGAACGTAGAATAATACAAATTATGTTAGACACCAATTATATGACCTAGTTATCTATAGACATGCAACCTGACAATTTTGTACATACTTTTGTGGGGGTTGAGATTGGATCAAACCAATTTCTTTAGCAATACCCAACTTCTTTTTCGCATACTCATAATACGTCTTGGGTTTCGTAACCTGAAAGTATAGTAAATTTAGCTTCCACGCCAGCATAGTAACGTACACGTGTATTAAAAGCCAAATTCTAGGTGCATCTAACATCTTGGCAAGAAAAAGAAGCCACTAACAAATTTTTTAACGGTGCCCTTGATCAAGTCATCAATATTCCCGCCTTCTTTAGCCTACAAGCAAATGCAAATTGCTTTAATGCGAAGAACATTATAATTAGACTTTGATCTCAAAAAAACGGATGTTACCTGTTCAACAATGCAATCCAAGTGAGGCTTATACTGGACAACATGCATATGAAAGAATTAGCGGCACATTATAAAAAAATGGGGACAGAGAGCATAACCAAAAGGCTAGAGAGATGGAAGTAACAAATGTGCGAGGAAAGGCAACCTGCTCTTCAATCCCAGGTAGATTTGGCTCAAACTTTGTTCTGTTTGGAAAAATGAACATGGTATTTCCTTTCCTGTGGACCTCCCTCAAAGCATCCTCGAAATTCAACTAAGAGGTATTGAAAAAATATCAATGTCTCTGTCATTAAGCATATAAAAGCTGGTACAGATAGAGAAGAGGAAACACAACTCCCTAGTTTCGCGTATTCAGGCAAGAATCAAACCTTTTGCTTAGTAACCAGCTTCCACATGTCAAAAAGGAAACCAATATAGTATTTATCCCTACTATACTCAAGCCATGCCCTGTGCGCAAATTCCTGAATAAAAAGTCAAAACATTATCAAACATCGTCATAATTTGCAATGCCAACTAAATTAACAAGTGATGGAAGGGCATTACAGTTAAGCCTGATCGAATTAAATACTTATAAACATGGGGATAGTTCTCTACGATTTTCAGTCCATGATAAAACAACAGTTTCCAATGGCCTTGCTCCTAAACATTGAAACAGGTTTTAGGATGTGGCGTAAGACTACATCATCAAACAAATACAGTGAACCTATTAACCACAAGAGACTTTGCAGGAATATTTACCTTGAGGGACCTGCGTTTCAGGTACACATCAATCAACTGCACATGGCAAATAGGCAAATCAGAGCATGATGAGATATGACTAGAAGTGTACAAATCTATCACATCATGTACACACACCTCAGTTTTACTTGACAACTTCTCCCAGAACTGGACGAATTCTTGGTCGCCCTCAAGTGTACTACAAGTTTTATGGTAATATTCCCATTCTTCATACTCACCCTGCGAAGAAAACACTATCAATATTCATTACTAGCTACATACAGGTGTCATGAACAGCATTCCTGCAACCAATGCTAACCTATGGCTAACATGTGTTATTCATTTCTGGATTTCCCACTGCACTAACTCATCCATTTGATCAGTTCAAGTGGGCACATGGAGCTAAAAGTAATTGCAAAGACTAGAGCCATGTAACCTAAGGCACCAATCTACACCAAGACTGGAGATTAAGTAACAGAACTCTACAAGCAGAGCTACACTATCCTTGAAGAAGTTCCACAGTCCCAATCTATGGCGTCTCGTACAAGTCTTACATAGCTCACCTTTAGCAACAATAAAATCCATTTCTAAAACCCACGAAGGTTTATAGTTTAGAACAATGTGTTATGTGGCACTCTGCAAGGTCGGTTATCTATTTGCATGGTTTCAAAGAAAGTAGGGACAATGGTGCAAACAGTTCAGAAATAGTAGGGGGAATGGCGGAAAGTGAAAAAGAGGACAAGCTTATAGTGAGGTGTCAGAGAGGGTAATCACGATCGATAGAATTCTGCCTTTCTTGTATGACGAGATCTACTGCAATATACAATGCTGCATGCGCAGCAAACTTTTGTTGTGCTCACAATTTTAAGCATAAGTTGTTTTAAGTTTGTGCGCAAGAATTAAGAAAGGATTCCATCACTGCACTCTTTTAACCAGTTTAGAAGGATAAACAGTCCTCATATATGCCTGGCCTCATCATCACTCAGCCTCAGCATGATTGGACGTGATAATGTAACAGCACACATAAGTCAAGACAGAAAGCACCTTCTAAGCTTATCCTAAGGAATATACTATAGTAATATTATTTTTGAACAATGAAACACTGAAATAGCTGCATGGAGCCGAGTGTTGCCTACATTATCTGGAAGCATGAGCCGCTGGTAGTCCTGCAAGTGAGCATATTGGCAGTACATAGGATCAAAGCTCCACTGAAAACTGCCCTCGTAAAACTTATAGTACCAATTGGCTTCAAGATTGGTGGGCGGAAACACCGCTAACAGGCTCTCATCATCCATTTCCCGGTATTTCTCCTATATCAACATCCCAAAAGAAGAGTAAACACAAAATTAAAGTCTAGAAGACGCAGAAAGTTTTAAGTTTGATGAATGATCTTGACACATGTATGATGTTGAATAACAGGTACCTCATGAGCTCTGATGCGATACAATTCAAGGCGTTGGTTCAGCGCTTTTAGCTGCTGCTCGTCACAGAAAGGCCAAGACTCCTTCTCATCATCAGAGGGGGCGTCATTCAACCGATCGAAACAAGAATTGAACTCCTTAACGAGCTTGTCGTTGTCCCAGTCTAGGCCTTCGATTTGTTCTTGTCCACCAGAAGGATTTCCGATATCCACCCGTGCAGGCTTGCCGAGATCCCCATAAGTAGGCGTGTTTTGGATCTTGGGCTTCTTTTCACCGGTCCATGAGCTTGGTAGACCCGTCCCAGCAGCAGCCTGTTGCCCCTCCTCGCTCACCAAAATTGGAGCATATAAGCGGTTCTTCTTTCCCCGTATGGCAGCAGCAGCATCAGAGGCTTCACTTGATCCTTCGGGGCTGCCAGCGGCGAGCGCGACACCAGAGCGGACATTCTCCATGTGCGATCCAAGACAACCCTCTCTAATCTAAAGGGATCTTCAATCCAAACCCTAACTTGTCCTGCTGCTACGATTCGATCCAAAATCGTTCGGCCAGTGATGGAGCAAGGGAAGGATGGACCGCGGGTTGAAGATGCAAACGAGAGAAGGCGTCCGGTGAGAGAAGCAGGCAGCAGAGGAGCGGCGGCGATCGGCGGTTGAAGACTGTTGACCTATAATGTGCTGACTAGTCTCTTCCATCAGATCGGTCTTTTGGTTGCATTGGCTAGAGCGTGCACTTCTACATGGTATCGGAGCCAAGAGGTCTTGAGTTCAAGACTCGGCTCGCGCAATTAAATTACAACCCACTTTCGGTCCACGTTTAGGCCTGAGGGAGCCACACGACCTAGGAGGGAGAACGGCCGAACTAGATCCCAGGGGGGATTGGGAATTCATAAAGGAATTTGTCATAATAGGACTTGAGACTTCAACTTCCACCGTTTCTCTACTCCTAATCACTATCGTTCAATTTTTTTGACTGGTTTTTTTAGTCCCCTCCCCCACCACCTCTCTCATGCCGATTTTTCTTCCTCCGCCAGTTTTCTCCCATCCCACGTGACGAAACAATCGACCCAAATGAGCGAACCGCTCCCCTTTCTCTACTCACACGAGCGGCCCTTTTCCTGGTACACTCGCGCCCGCTAGGGTTCCTGCGCCGCCTCCACAAAGGATCTCGTCGACTAGCCCACGGCTCTGCTCCTTGCTTCCCACAAGCGATCCATCAGCTTCTACGCAAGCCAAGCCGCCGCCTCTCTGCCGAGAAAAAGGGCTCCCAATCTCCACCAGGGTCGATCAACCGCGCGACAGAGCTCACACCCCTTCGCTGGTCCACTCTGGCGCGGCCATTGTTGGTGCGTCCCCCCGGTCCCCCCTTCCCACCCACCGATGTAGACGAAGGCGCATGTGGGTGACGTGGCCCTCGACAGTCGCGGCTCCGTATTAGTGTACCGCTACCAGGAGCAGCAGAAGCGCCACATCGGCACCACCGCGCTCCTCGCCACCGGCGGCTTCGCCGGCGTCGTGAGCAAGACCTACATCGCGCCCCTCGTCCCTCACCATCCTCTTCCAGGTAGTAGGATTTCCGCCCCTTCTTTTGTCTCCCGCGTTCTCATGCGAACGGATTGGGAGCTCAGAGGGCGTAGGAATTTCAGAGGGCTGGCAGCTGCGATGGAATTTCAGAGGGCTGGGAGCAACGGCGAGGACTAATTAAGCATCTATTTGATTTTCAGATATTCTGTGTCTAGGACATGATTTGACCACAAAGGAATCCCCCTTTAAATGTGTTCTGATGTCTAGTAAGGAATTTGGAGCGGATGTGCTTCTTCTTTGAATCCCCCTTTATATGTGTTCTGGTCTCTGATAAGGAATTGGGAGGTAAAAAAGCATGGGGCAAACCTTGGGTTGTAGAAATTAGTGTGGTTGTGTGAAACAAGAATTTTCTTCTATTTCATGATGTTGTTTTGTGCTCCTTCTTGCTTTACAATACACATATATAGATTCTTCAAAGGAATTGGATACTGATAATATCAACTTGGTTTCCTGGATGCAATATATTTTCCCCCTTGCTTTTAACTGATTGCCCCAAACAATACATCCCGGATTGACAGTCATGACCTATTATTATTGGTGTTGTTAATTTACAACACTCTGCGCATGTATTGAACAATCACTGTCCAAACTTAAACCTTGGACACGGATTTATTGTATGTACAGTAATTTTCTTAAAATCTCTTGAAAATTTTCTTGAGTACGGTATTTTTTTGTCACATAACCCATATGTTGATGATAAAGTTTGTTATATGAGCTTTGTACATACTGATTCAACTGGTGGCAGGTATGAGTTCAGATGCTGCAATCTTAGAAGGCAATCTTGTGAAAATGTGTATCGATTGCCTTATTCCGCCATCAGCTTGTATTCATATGAGTGATACAAAAAGGTGAACACTGAATTTCAGTGTGTTAACTTGCAAGATTTGCCATGACTATATTTTTGTTATAGTTTTATGAATTTTGAATAATCATTGCAGCTTTCTGAATGGTGACTGGCTTGGACGATCCAAATTATGTCAGTGTCAGTACGTTTAGTTGGTGATGGTTTAGCGGGAGTGACAGCTGCATCTGTAAATTACCTAACTTACCCATTGGGTGTTGTTCGAACTCGCTTGGCAACATAGGTAATGCTTGTGATGTGTCCTGTTTAACTCTTTGAGATGTGCAATCCATTGCTTATATTGCTAGTACAGGAGGGCGAGCCAGTGTCAAAGCTACTTAGCATGCTAAGATTGTGAACCAGTATGGGTTTGCACATCTGAGTGCTAGTGATCTTCGTCATGAAGAAGTTATTATCTTAGTGTCAGTTCGTTTAGTTGGTGATGGTTTAGCGGGAGTGACAGCTGTATCTGTAACTTACCCATTGGATGTTGTTCGAACTCGCTTGGCAACACAGGTAATGCCTGTGATGTTTCATGTTTAACTCTTTGAGATGTTCAATCCATTGCTTATATTGCTGGTACAGTAGGGCGAGCCAGTGTCAAAGCTACTTAGCATGCTAAGATTGTGAACCAGTATGGGTTTGCGCATCTGAGTGCTGGTGATCTTCTTCGTGAAGAAGTTAAATGTGATATGGAGCATGTAACAGTATACTTTCAATTCCTTCAAATAAACTCTTACGTTGTAATAATTGTCTTGATATATTTTTAATGCCAGCCTCTTTCAGTTAGTACAATGATCAAGGATCTCATGTATGAAGAAAAGCTTGTGCCTTTTGAGATCATTGCCATGCTAATTAGTAAAGAACATGCTTGTGATTGGAAATAATAAGTTTCTGATTGATGGATTTCCACAAAATGAATAACCTCCAATCATACAAGACTATTTAAGAATTCTTCTATGTACCTTCGATAGTGCCAATACTAGATCAATCTCTTGTTGTGTGCTTCACACATGTGCATTTGTTTAACAGATTGAAATTTACCATGAGTTCGTACTATTAATTGATGGCTCAAGGGAAGAGACAACGATATATTCTTTATTGAAATCATGTGTGTGCTTTTGATTAATTATACCCAACTTGTCTTGTTTGATTGCATGTCACCCAATTTCGTTGTCTTCGGGGAATAGATGATGACATATGGACACCATTTGATGGCAGTTTGATGTTTTTCATGAATGAATTCCACTCGTTATTCAATACCACTATGAGAAAAGTAGGGAAATGTTGGCCCTCTGCAAAATGTGTTGGTTTGTCTCGCGGTCTCACCCCCAAAAACAAAGGAGAGGAGCAGCGAGCTCCTCCCTCACACTCGTCGGCTCCAAGGAGCCCCGCCTCCATGCATGGAGGAGAGGAGCACGGATCTTCATCATCGCTAAGGTTATATCTACGCCACTAATATCCATTGTTGCATCTTGTAATTATTAATTTGGAATAAATCATGCAATTGGCATTTATATATGTTTTACTCTTTCTTTTTATAGGCAAACCAAGGCTGCGATGTTTGAATATTATACTCAGTCAGTTGCTCGACTACTTATAGTCCTATTACTGGAGACTTAATACTCGGTCAGCTGTCGTGTACATTGTTCTGACATAAATGACACCATGTCTATGCGCAAGTCAGAAGGAACTTACCATCTAAAAAGATGTCCGCAAGTAAGTATACATCAAAAGAAAGTAATGCTTCAGTACTGACCATCTAAAAAGATGTCTAATTAGTGTGCACTGATGACCCACAAGTATATGGGATCAATTGTAGCCTTTTCGATAAGTAAGAGTGCTGAACCCAACGAGGAGCAGAAGGAAATGACAATTGGTTTTCAGCAAGGTAATGCCTGCAAGTGCTGAAATTGTAAGTAACAGAGTAGTTTGGTAGCAAGATAATTTGTAACGAGCAAGTAACAATAATAGTAACAAAAGTGTAGCAAGGTAGCACAATCCTTTTGAGGCAAAGGACAGGCCAAAATGGTCTCTTATAATAAGCAAAGCGTTCTTGAGGGTACACGGGAATTTCATCTTGTCACTTTCGTCATGTTGGTTCGGTTCATGTTCGCTACTTTGATAATTTGATGTGTGGGTGGACCGGTGTTTAGGTGTTGTTCTTACTTGAACAGACCTCCTACTTATGATTAACCTCATCGCAAGCATACGCAACTACGAGAAAAGTATTAAGAATAAATTATAACCATAGCATTAAACTTTTGGATCCAATCGGTCCCTTACGAAATAGCGCATAAACTAGGGCTTAAGCTTCTATCACTCTCGCAACCCATCATCTAATTACTACTCCACAATGCATTTCCTTAGCCCAAATATGGTGAAGTGTCATGTAGTCGACGTTCACATGACACCACTAAGGGAATCACAACATACATACTATCAAAATATCGAACACATATCAAGTTCACATGATTACTTGCAACAAGATTTCTCCCATGACCTCAAGAACAAAAAGTAACTACTCACAAATGATAATCATGCTTAAGATCAGAGGGGTATTAAATAGCATATTAGATATGAACATATAATCTTCCACCAAATAAACTATATAGTAATCAACTATAAGATGTAATCAACACTACTAGTCACCCACAAGCACCAATCTATAGTTCCGGTACAAAGATTGAACACAAGAGATGAACTAGGGTTTGAGATGAGATGCTGTTGTTGAAGATGTTGATGGAGATTGCCCTCCCCAAGATGGGAGAGTTGTTGGTGACGATGATTTCCCCCTCCGGGAGGAAAGTTCCCCCGGCGGAATCGCTCCGCCGGAGGGCAAAAGTGCTCCTGCCCAAATTCTGCATCGAGACGGAGGCACTCCATCTTGAAAGTCCTCTCCTTATTTTTTATAGGTCAAAATGACTTATATACGGAAAGATGGGCACCGGAGGTGGGCTGGGCTGAGCACAACTGTAGGATCGAAAGTATGTCTAGAGAGGCGGTGATTAGACTACTTGACCAAATAAAAATCTAGCCTTTTCCTAATTTTAGTGCTTGGCAGATTTTAGCTATCTTAGCACAAGTCAAGCAATCTCCAGACAATTCAAGCAAGCATGCAAAAGAGTATATGAGCAGCGGAAAGTAAAGCATGCAACTTGCAAGAATGTAAAGGGAAGGGTTTGGAGGATTCAAACGCAATTGGAGACACAGATGTTTTTGTCGTGGTTCCGATAGGTGGTGCTATCGTACATCCACGTTGATGGAGACTTCAACCCACGGAGGGTAGCGGTTGCGCGAGTCCACGGAGGGCTCCACCCATGAAGGGTCCACGAAGAAGCAACCTTTTCTATTCCATCACGGCCGTCGCCCACGAAGGACTTGCCTCACTAGCGGTAGATCTTCACGAAGTAGGCGATCTCCTTGCCCTTACAAACTCCTTGGTTCAACTCCACAATCTTGTCAGAGGCTCCCAAGTGACACCTAGCCAATCTAGGAGACACCACTCTCCAAGAAGTAACAAATGGTGTGTTGATGATGAACTCCTTGCTCTTGTGCTTCAAATGATAGTCTCCCCAACACTCAACTCTCTCTCACAGGATTTGGATTTGGTGGAAAGAAGGTTTGAGTGGAAAGCAACTTGGGAAGGCTAGAGATCAAGATTCATATGGTTGGAATGGAATATCTTGACCTCAACACAAGTGTAGGTGGTTCTCTCTCAGAAAATGTGTATTGGAAGTGTAGGTATGTTCTGATGGCTTTCTCCATGAATGAAGAGTGGGTGGAGGGGTATATATAGCCTCCACACAAAATCTAACCGTTACACACAATTTGCCAAACTCGGTGGGACCGAATGGTTAAACTCGGTCGGACCGATTCAGCAAACCTAGTGACCGTTAGGATTTTCGGTGGGACTGAGATGCAACTCGGTAGGACCGATATGGTTAGGGTTAGGGCATAACGTAATCTCGGTATGACCGATTACACAAACTCGGTGGGACCAATTTTGGTAATAAGCTAACCAGAGAGTTGGTCAGGTAAACTCGGTGGGACCGATTCGCTCATCTTGGTGAGACCGAAATGTTACAAAAGGGAAACAGAGAGTTTACATTGCAATCTCGGTGGGACCGATCGCTCATCTCGGTAAGACTGAAACATTACGAAGGGAAACAGAGAGATTACAATCCCATCTCGGTGAGACCGAGATCCCTATCGGTGAGACCGATTTGCCTAGGGTTTGTGGCAGTGGCTATGACATTTGAAACTCGGTGGCGCCGGATAGAAAGAATCGGTGGGGCCGAGTTTGACTTTTGGTTTAGGTCATATGTGGATGTGGGAGAGTAGTTGAGGATTTTGGAGCATATCACTAAGCACTTTGAGCAAGCAAGCCATTAAGCAACACCTCATCCCTCCTTGATAGTATTGGCTTTTCCTATAGACTCAATGTGATCTTGGATCACTAAAATATAAAATGTAGAGTCTTGAGATTCACGCTTGAGCCAAACTTTTTGTCCTTAGAATTTTGAGGGATCCACTTTCCTCATCCATGCCATGCCATTCATTGAGCTTTTCCTGAAATATTAATCTTGGAATAATGTTAGCTCAATGAGCTATATGTTGTTAGGAATTACCAAAACCACCCAGGGATAGTTGCACTTTCAATCTCCCCCTTTTTGGTAATTGATGACAACATATAGATCAAAGCTTCAACAAATGATAATAAGAGTGAAAGATATTGTCGCTTTGAGAAGTATGTGAAAAGCAAGAGCTCCCCCTAAATTTGTGCATATCTTAAGATTTGCTTTGGACTGCAAATGCACAATGAGTTAGGATCATGGGTTACTCTTCCATGTCACATACATCTTGGTGGAGCGCTCAAAATGATAAGAATTAAATACATGCACTCATCACCAAGCAAAGTGAATGATCATATAAGGATAAGTAAGATAATATCATCTAACAAGCATAAGTGTAGCTTATGATCAACCACATGATAAGCAATGTCTCACAGATAATAGCATAGTATTTCAAGCAATCAAAAGACAAACAAAGTTCAACCACCAAAGCAAGAGAGAATAGCAACGCTCTCTCTCGAAGCCTATGATCTATACACTTTTCTCCCCCTTTGGCAACAAGTTACCAAAAAGTTCATAGAAAATGCATAGCACTAAAACGTCTCTCAAGCTTGGTCTTCAGGTGGTGGTGTCCGGAGAACGCCAAGGACGAAGGCTTCAGTCGAAGTAGATGGAGCTGATGGAGTTGGTGCTGGAGCTGGTTGCGCTGGAGTTGTAGCTGGTGCAGATGAAGTGACTCTAGTGTCTGGAACAGGCACTGCAGCAGATCTCTGAGCTCGAGGCACTCTGGCAAATGCATCAGTGGTTGTCTTGCCCTTCCTCTCCTGCATGTCATCCTGTAGCTGCTCCACAACAGACTGAATCTCAGTTACTTTGACATCTAAATCATATAATTTTTGTTCCACGATTCTTTCCAGGCTCTCCTGGTTTTGAGTTAGGGTGGCCAAACCCTTCTCAATCCTCAGAGTTGATGCTATCAAATAAACAAGCTGGTCCTGCTTGCTTTTCAAAAAGTACTTAGATGCCTCCTCTTGAGTTGGCATCTTGGCAACCTTCTCTTTCTTTGCTTTCTCCTTCTTCTCTTGAGCTTGTACTGATGATGGTTCATTCTCATTCATCACAACTTGATTGTCCTCAAAGTCAGGATAGATAGGCAAGTGTTCCTTATCCAACAAGTATGTGCCTGTGCCCATCTTTGAGTTTATCAACTCCTGGATCTGTGGGGCATATCCACAACTTCTTTTCTGGTCAGCTGCAGTCCTCTTGATAATCTCAACTATAAGGCTCATGACCTTGAACTTCTGCGGCACATCAAATATATGTAGCAAGTTAATTGCATGGCCTCTGATCATTTTGTGATCACCAGACTTTGGCAAGAGAGTGTGCCTAAGGATCCAATTGATTGTAGGCAGCCCTGAAAGCAAGTGTTTTACTTACCCAAACTGGTGAGTCTCAAGATCATCTTCAGGAATCTCCTTGTACATGTTTGCCATAGAGTTGTGATCCATCTTCTTCTTGGCATAGACATCCAAGTCATCTTCTTCTTCCTTAGGAGCATTGATCAGATTTGCCCATTCCTCAATAGTTGAGTGGTACCTTGTACCTTCAGACATCCATACTATCCTGCCATCTAGATAGAAGTGTGCTGTGGAGTAGAATTGCATTATGAGCTCCTCATTCCACTTTGTGAGCTTCTGCCCAACAAAGTCTGCAACTCCACAAGCATTGAAGCTGTCAAACACACCAGGATAGTGTTCCTCATTTTCCTTGATATACTTCCAGTCGACCCACCTCATTTCACACACTATAGGCTTTTTGTCCAACAACACTGTCTCATAGAAGTCCTGCTGTTCCTTTGTGTGGAACCTGTAATCAACAGCAGTCCTTCTCCTGGTAGCATATGGATCTGTCTCTCTCCATAGCCTCAGCCCTGAGTCTCTCCTGATCTTCATGTTCTCAGCCACATGATGAGCATCATTGTGGTCTGGAATCTTCGGTTTGAGCTTCCTCAGGACTTGTCCTTCATCATCTTCATCAGCAGCAACTTCAGGAACTGGGGCTTTATTCTTCTCAGCAGCTGGTATACTCCTGGTATTCCTCTTAGGTGCACTCTTGGGCTTGGAGGCTGCTTTGGGTGCTTCTTTGGGCTTTGATGAAGCAACCCCTGTCCTGATAGCATCACCCATAAGCTTCTGTGCCTTGGGTGCTGGTGCAACAACCTCTTCTTCCTCTTCCTCTTCAGAATCTCTCACGATTGAGGATCTCCCAAGCACTCTAGCAGTGGTCTTTTTGATCCTCTCCTTCCTCTTCTTCCCTTCTGCAGCCACCTCTTTGGGTTGAGATTCCAAAGATGCTTAAGAGGAGGCTCTGGCTTTAGACATTGGCTGCCTCCCTGCTGACCTCTTGGTCTTCAGACCTGGCTTGGTTGAAGCAGCTATGCCATATTCCTTCTTAAGCACTTTCTTCTTTGATGTGGCATCATCCTCAGTGGCCACATAGTCTTCATCCTTAGACTCTGAAGTTTTCTTCTTCCTTGTTCTGGTGGCAGCTTTGGGCAAGTTGCTGGGAGTGCTCCTGCTACCATCATCTGAACTGCTAGAGGGACTAGTGCCCTCACTCAGGTGAACCTGCTCCTCTGACCTGTTCTGGCTGTCACTCTGATCAGACATATTGCAAACACTGACAGCAGACCCTGTGAATAGATATAGATGAGATAGAGTGGATGAGCATCACAAAATGCAGAGGTTTTTGCAAAAGAATGAGTCAAAAACTTAGTTTTAGTTTTCCACAGAAAGCATTTCGGATCAACCGATTTGTAAACTCGGTGATACCGAAGCAGCTGTTGGAACCTAAACTAGTGAACTTGGTCAGACCGAGTCACAGTTCGGTGGCACCGAGATTGCTAGGGTTTCACAAAGTCCTGAACTCGGTCACACCGATTTGCAATTCTCGGTCAGACCGAAAATTACATGTGCAATGGCCTGAGCCGAATCGGTGGTACCGAGTTCCACAACTCGGATGGTCCGAGATGGTTTCGGCAGAAACCTAACCCTAAATTTTCAATTCAACTCTAATCTACGGAGTGTTTTGACTGGATAGAAGCGTTTCAATCGTGGTAAGAATCATAATGAACACAATGTGCTAGGAATCGGATGGGGATAGCACTGTGATCGAGTCCATACCCTAGTTCGGCGATGAACTCGCTACGGCGGCAACGGTGGGGAAGAATTCCGTTGACGGCGGCGGAGACCAGTGACAGGAGGCGGCTGGCGACGAGGAGGACGATCGGGAGACCCAGGAGGCAGAGCGAGCTATGCGCGGGCGAAGGGGTTTCGGAGAAATTTCCAAAATTTTGCCCGTGAGTATATATAGCCCGACCCTGTCGGTGTGACCGAGTGGAACAACTCGGTGGCACCGAGATTCATAACTGCAAGCAATTACTGAAACTCAGTGTGACCGAAAGGTTCAAATCGGTAGCACCGAGATTGAAAACCTAGATCGACTTAGTGATCTCGGTATGACCGAAATGGAGAAATCGGTCAGACCGGAAAGCACAAATAAGTTTTGGAAGTTTAATTCTATGACGAATCGGGGACTCCGAGTGCTCCTCACATAGAGTGGTTCGAATCTGACTTGATCAAATTTTGTGATGTAGCATGAATAGAGTTTGAGACGAGAAAATCATAGATAGCTAGAGAGGGTTCTTAGGCATTCTTGTCCATCCACTTGGCAAAAGAAAAGAAAACCAATCAATCAAAACAACAAGTGGATGTCCTCGAATGAGTGAAATATGCAATCAACATGCTCACACAATAAAATGGCAATTGAAATATGTGGCAAAGCATGCACAACCAATTCTAGCATCTATCAAACAATTGGCGATGACTAGGTCATCTATATATGAGTATATTGACTTAGGAGTCAAATGAGAACATTTGATCATAGGTCATACTCATCGTTTAAGCACAAGTGGGGTTACCACTTTTACATAAAGCATTGTTGTGTTCACACCATTAGAGTTGTTTTAGCTCAATTCTTAGAGTAAAGCTCCCCCTAGATGTGAGATCCCCCCTAAGAGGGATGAACTAACCTTGGGTTTTGTCGATGATGACTTCATGTAGATGTTGAATATGTGGATGCTCAATGTTGATGTAGATCATTTGGAGCTATCCATTGGAGTGAGTTGCACTTTCAATACCTACATGGGTTAGTCCCACAAGGAACAAACAAGGATATCCATAGACATAGAGTGATGCACACACAAGATGATGTCTATGAAAGCTTTTAGGTTACCTTGTCCCTTGTCTTACCAACAAGAGGGTTTGTGACTCCTTGAACTAGTGCAAGATGTGGAAGTTGATTGCACTTGTTCTTGCCAAGATGATAAGAGTGAAGTATGTTGGCGGAGTCACCCTCAAGAACTCTCTAGTTCTTCTTCTTCGGGATCCACACCATCTTGATGGGAATCCTCGGTGTTGTAGTTGTACTTGATGAAGTGGAACTTGAAGTAGTCTTGGGAACCCACTTGACCAAGGCCTTAGGAGCTTCTTCAAATGCATCAATTTCCTCTTGAAGCTTGTCCTTGCCTTTTTGCTTGTGGTCATGTGGTGGAAGATCATCTTGAGCTTGTGTCCCTTTGAGAGAAGTAGGATCATACTTCTCTTGTTGAGGAACAAACTTCATCTTGGGGTATTGATCTTCTTCCCACTCAACTCCATTGGCATTGAACTTTTGTTCAAAACCAACACCTTGATTCTTCCGGTGCCTTCCTTGCATGCATACAATTTCCTCGAATTTCTTACTTCCGGCAAGGCTCTTGTAAACACCTTTCTCTATAATTCCCTTCAATAAGCTATTTTCTTGCTCAAGTGTAACTTGGCTAAGAGAATCATTAGTGGAATCAAGAGAACTACCAGAAGCAACAATGTTGAATTTAGCATGATTATTGTTACTTCTAGAGGAAGAATCTTTCTTGTTCTTGTTACTAGACTTGACTTGAGGCATGTAAGTGGATAAGAGTAAACGCTTGGCAATGTAAGAAGAACTTTTCTTACAAAGATCATCATTGATTGCTTTTAAGAACTCATGCTCTTGCTCAAGGTTGACCTCTTCAAAGCGTAATTTCTCATGAGTCCTTAAAAGTTCTCGATGATCTCCTAAGATAGTTTCATGAGCTAACTTAAGAGTGTTTAGTTCTTTAGTTAGAGACTCAATCTTCTCCTTATCATTGTCATTCGTTTTATCTTGATTAGCATGATTAATTGACGTTTCATCATAGTACTCATCACTAGAGTTGTCAACAAGTAAATCATCATCACCTAACAAGTCATCTTCATCACTATTGAAATCAACATACTCGGGGTGTGATACCTTTGGGCCTTTAGCCATGAAGCATGTTCCAACTCCTTCATTTGGTGAGTCAAATATGTCATAGGAGTTGGTTGTCACAAGTGCTAGACCGGCAACACCTTCATCTTGAGTATATTCGGAGTCGGAGTGATAGCTTCTCTTGGAGTGGTTGTCGGAGTCGGAGCCGGATACCCATTCACCAACATGAGCTTGATGTCTTTGTTTTGTGTAGCTCCTTGATGACTTGTCCTTTCTTTCCGAATCCTTGCTTCTCTGTGAGGGTCTTCGTTCATAACTATCATCTCTACTCCTTCTTTCTCTAGATGGTGATTCTTCTCTTCTATTTCTTCTCTTGGGAGAATCTTCTCTTCTCTTGTAGGGGGCCGTACACTCATTGAAATAGTGTCCGGGCCTTCCACAATTGTAGCAGTTTCGCTCTCGACTAGAAGATCTTTTGTCATTGTAGGACCTTGACTTGGAGCTTCTCTCTTTGCTTCTACTCTTGTAGAACTTGTTGAAGTTCTTCACCATTAAGCTTAATTCTTCATTGAAGGTTTGTTTCTCACTCGATGATGTGGGGGCTTCACATGAGGCTTTGTAAGCACCACTTGATTTGTTGTGAAGTTCCTCTTTATCCTTGAGTGACATCTCATGAGCAACAGTTCTTCCGATGACTTCCGTTGGGTTGAGATCTTTCTAATTGGGCATCATTTGGATCAATGTGCACATGGTATCATATTTTCCATCCAAGGCTCTTAGGATCTTCTTGATGATGAATCTATCGGTCATCTCTTCACTCCCTAAGCCGGCAATCTCATTTGTGATAAGAGCAAGCCTAGAGTACATTTCAGCGACACCTTCACCATCCTTCATTTTGAACTTGTCAAGTTGACTTTGAAGCACATCCAATTTGGATTCCTTGACGGAGTTGGTACCTTCATGCATATCAATCAAGGTATCCCAAATTTCCTTTGCATTCTCAAGACGGCTGATTTTTTTGAATTCTTCGGGGCACAATCCATTGAAGATGGTATCACAAGCTTGACCATTGTATTACAACATTTTCAACTCATCCGCGGTAGCTTCACGATTCGGTTCTCTCCCATCAAATAATTCACCTTGCATGCCAACACACACAATAGCCCAAATGGCGGGGTTATGTCCAAGAATATGCATTTTCATCTTATGCTTCCAACTAGCAAAATTAGTACCATCAAAGTAAGGACCTCTACAGTGATAATTTCCCTCGCTAGACGCCATACTCTCCTAGGTTGTGAAACCAAGGCTATGACCGCATAAGCTATGGAAATCAAAGCAAATGGAGACAAAAGCTCTGATACCACTTGTAGGATCGAAAGTATGTCTGGAGGGGGGTGATTAGACTACTTGACCAAGTAAAAATCTAGACTTTTCCCAATTTTAGTTCTTGGCAGATTTTAGCTATCTTAGCACAAGTCAAGCAATCTCCAGACAATTCAAGCAAGCATGCAAAAGAGTATATGAGCAGCGGAAAGTAAAGCATGCAACTTGCAAGAATGTAAAGGGAAGGGTTTGGAGGATTCAAACGCAATTGGAGACACGGATGTTTTTGTCGTGGTTCCGATAGGTGGTGCTATCGTACACCCACGTTGATGGAGACTTCAACCCACGGAGGGTAACAGTTGCGCGAGTCCACGGAGGGCTCCACCCACGAAGGGTCCACGAAGAAGCAACCTTGTCTATCCCATCACGGCCGTCGCCCACGAAGGACTTGCCTCACTAGCGGTAGATCTTCACGAAGTAGGCGATCTCCTTGCCCTTACAAACTCCTTGGCTCAACTCCACAATCTTGTAGGAGGATCCCAAGTGACACCTAGCCAATCTAGGAGACACCACTCTCCAAGAAGTAGCAAATGGTGTGTTGATGATGAACTCCTTGCTCTTGTGCATCAAATGATAGTCTCCCCAACACTCAACTCTCTCTCACAGGATTTGGATTTGGTGGAAAGAAGATTTGAGTGGAAAGCAACTTGGGAAGGCTAGAGATCAAGATTCATATGGTTGGAATGGAATATCTTGACCTCAACACAAGTGTAGGTGGTTCTCTCTCAGAAAATGTGTATTGGAAGTGTAGGTATGTTGTGATGGCTTTCTCCATGAATGAAGAGTGGGTGGAGGGGTATATATAGCCTCCACACAAAATCTAACCGTTACACACAATTTGCCAAACTCGGTGGGACCGAATGGTTAAACTCGGTCGGACCGATTCAGCAAACCTAGTGACTGTTAGGATTTTCGGTGGGACTGAGATGCAACTTGGTAGGACCGATATGGTTAGGGTTAGGGCATAACGTAATCTCGGTGTGACCGATTACACAAACTCGGTGGGACCGATTTTGGTAATAAGCTAACCAGAGAGTTGGTCAGGTAAACTTGGTGGGACCGATTCGCTCATCTCGGAGAGACCGAAATGTTACAAAAGGGAAACAGAGAGTTTACATTGCAATCTCGGTGGGACCGATCGCTCATCTCGGTAAGACCGAAACGTTACGAAGGGAAACAGAGAGATTACAATCCCATCTCGGTGAGACCGAGATCCCTATCGGTGAGACCGATTTGCCTAGGGTTTGTGGCAGTGGCTATGACATTTGAAACTCGGTGGCGCCGGATAGAAAGAATCGGTGGGGCCGAGTTTGACTTTTGGTTTAGGTCATATGTGGATGTGGGAGAGTAGTTGAGGATTTTGGAGCATATCACTAAGCACTTTGAGCAAGCAAGCCATTAAGCAACACCTCATCCCTCCTTGATAGTATTGGCTTTTCCTATAGACTCAATGTGATCTTGGATCACTAAAATATAAAATGTAGAGTCTTGAGCTTCACGCTTGAGCCAAACTTTTTGTCCTTAGAATTTTGAGGGATCCACTTTCCTCATCCATGCCATGCCATTCATTGAGCTTTTCCTGAAATATTAATCTTGGAATAATGTTAGCTCAATGAGCTATATGTTGTTAGGAATTACCAAAACCACCCAGGGATAGTTGAACTTTCAACAACCCACCAGGGCGTGCCTGGGGGGCCAGGCACGCCCTGGTGTCTTGTGCTCACCAGGTGTCCCCCCTCTGGTAGTTATTTTCTCCAGTATTTCTTATTTATTCCATAAAAATTCCTCGTGAAGTTTCAACTTATTTGGAATTTTGCAGAATAGGTGGCCTGACGTAGCTTTTCCAGGTCCATATTTCTAGCTGCCGGAATTCTCCCTCTTTGTGTGAACCTTGCAAATTATGAGAGAAAAGGCATTAGAATTACTCCAAAAAGCATTATTATGCATAAAAACATTATAAATAACTGTCGGTGTACTAGAGCAGGGGTACCCTAGTATCCCGAACTTGTGTACGGGCAGTCGCAGCATCCCGCGGCAAGGCTTGCCGGGTGACCGCCAAGATCCTCAGTGGTTCCTTTGGAGCCATTCAAGAACAAAGTGTCCAAGTCAAGAAGACAAAACCCCGGCAAGAGGAGCTTGCCGGGAAGGCCACTCAAGGCATTTCAAGAAACTTTCCGCGACGCGCCACGCGTCCCGGCAAGGCCCGGTGAGCGACAAGCTCCCGAACACGACAACACGACGACCGCGGCAAGGAGCTTGCCGCGGGAAACCCCCACTCCGTGCCTGCGCTCCAGCACACCCGCCAATGTGTCGCTCTAGGACCCTCCCAAGCACACGTGGCAGGAGGCCGTGCAGCTAGGGGTGCGAGGTGGCAAGCAGGCGCTGACAAGATAACCATCGTGGCAAACGGTGGCGTCCATAGCGGTCCCTTTCGGTACTGTTTAGGCGACACAGACGGGCAATTAATGCCCTTGTCCCCTGCCGTCAGGGTTAGGTATGATACACTGTAGCAGGTAGCTGTGCCTACCACAGCACCTTTCCATTTTTGCCCTTTACCTCCGTTGCCACCTGTGGGTAACCCCTTGAGCATATAAAAGGAGGCCCGTGTGCAACGTAGGGGGGAGTAGGGTTTTGCTAGCCACCGGTGTGTACTGTAGCACTCCGCGCTCCCGAGCTAGAAATCAATACCAAACCACAAAGCAGGAGTAGGGTTTTATGCATCCGTGCGGCCCGAACCTGGGTAAATCGCTCGCGTGCTTCGCCTCGATCTGCTCTTTGCGCGACCTCCGCCCCCACCGAACCGAAAGGGACCCGGTCCGCCGGTCCCATAGGTGCCCGTGGATCAGCGCCCCGGCATCTCTGGCGCGCCAGGTAGGGGGAACCCGTGCGCGGAGGAACCAACTCGTAGCTAGTTGCGCCCTTACTTTGCTTCGAGTCGGTTCAACAACTTAAGTGAGCTACCAGCGCCCTTACTTTGTTTCGAGTCCGCTCAACAACTTAAGTGAGCCGCTAGCGCCCTTACTTTGTTTCGAATCCGCTCAGCAATTTAAGTGAGCTGCAACTAGTTGCGACAAGGTGGGAAGGCCCTTACCGGGTGAAACGAGTCACTAGGCCTGGCGCTGTCCGCCTTGAGACCGAAGATGGCATTCCAGTGAGCAACTCCTGGAACATTGAGCACCTTCGTAAGTTTTACCCGTAAGGCACGGTTGTCGGAACCTGTTCTGGCAACCACCTCTTGTACAAGTCTTGCCGCTGTTGCATGTGATCCTTTGTACAAAGCCGGACGCAGATCCCGTGCATAAGTAAAACTCATGTGCTCCGCACATTTTGTCAATTTTATGCCTTCTATTTTCTGGCATATATGATCTGACACTTTGTGCAGCACCTACTCCACGGTAAGCAATAACGAGCCATAAAGCTCCATATCTGTATTGTCTCTTCTTCCTTTTGAAAGCAAGGTTCCCCCCGCCCACAAGTTTGCCGGGGGGGAAAGGAGAAGACGATGGATGGTATGGGCCATGCGTCGTTCAAGAAAGTTTCGCCTTGCCGGGAAGCAAACAACAGAAAAGCTAAGTTGCCAAAGTTTGAGAAATCAAATTTTTTAAATTTTTTAAGTTATCTCCCTTGAACGACCACACTTTGTATGGGAAACCTATGCATGGAGGAACCAACTCGTAGCTAGATGCGCCCTTACTTTGTTTCGAGTCCGCTCGACAACTTAAGTGAGCTGTTACGCCCTTACTTTGCTTCGAGTCCGCTCAACAACTTAAGTGAGCCGCTAGCGCCCTTACTTTGCTTCGAGTCCGCTCAGCAACTTAAGTGAGCCGCTAGCGCCCTTACTTTGTTTCGAGTTCGCTCAACAACTTAAGTGAGCTGCAACTAGTTGCGACAAGGTTTCTTGCCGGTAGCGGCACCGCCAGCAGGCTGCTGACGTTCCGCACTCAGCGCTCGCGGCTCAGGTGCCTGCACCGGCAAGTTCCCTAAAAGCGTAGGGCAAAAACATACAAAGGGAGGAATCAAGTAAAGGGAGTAACGTTGCAATCATTGCCCAGAATCAAGCTACATCACAAAAATAGCTTGTCGCAGCTCTAACAGATTGTTTTCATGACATGATGGGCAGTGACAAGAAAAGAAGAAATGGGCGGCCTAATCTACGCGATCTCCTTCGACCCGCTTGATCCCGCTCACCTTGTCCACAATGGGTGCGACAAGGGCCTTGAGCTCCTCCAGATCAGCTTCTGGCGGCAAGGACCCGAGGATGTTGGTGAGGCGGAGGCCCGGATTGCGGAAGGCCACCTTCATCAACACTTTCTCGAGGGCTCCTGCGCAGATCTCGCGTGACTCGTCAGCTAGTTGCTTGGGGATCCTCTCTCGGAGTCGCTGAAGGGCTGTCGCCACGCCCTTGAAGAACAGGACGAGCTTGGCGCTGGGCTGGTGGTTGTCGTCGGAGGGATACCCAAGATCTCCCATCCCCAGCTGCGCCAGCTCCTTGTCGATATCTGTGGCGGCGTTCACCAGACTCTCCGTCCAGAGCGTCACAGTCTCCCTGAAGGTGTTCTGGGTGGTGGCAGCGCTCTCCAGCAGTGCCTTGTCGGCCTTGATTTCCTCTTTCAAGGCCGCCTCCCGCTTCTTGGCGCTGTCCAGAGTCTTGGTCAAAGTGGTTAGCTTCAACTCAAGATCCACGTTGGAGGCCTTGGCGACACTGAGCTCCTTGCCCTTCTCGGAGAGATCGGCCTCCAGCCGCGCCACCTTCGTCTTCAACTCCTCCTTGGCGGTCTCGGCGGCGGCGGCAGCGTCCTCCGCTCGCTTGAGGGCTCCGCCAAGCTTCTCCTCGCGCGAGGCAAGCTCCTCCTCGTGGGCGTCGAGATCGACCTTCCGCTGCGCCAGCTCGCCCTCTTCCGCAGCTAGCTTCACAGTGCCAAGTCGCTGGCGTTCTTCGGCTTCAGCCTTCTCGAGGAGGAAGACCTTCCGCGCTTCAGCGAGCTGCTCCCGCTCCTCCACCAGGGACCAGAGGGCTTCCCGATGGAAACCCCCGAGCTCTTCCGCGCGCTTTTCAATGTCTGCTCCCGCCTTCGCGACAAGCGCCTCGCGGGACTCCAGCTTGGCTTGTCGCACGCGGTAGAGCGACATCAACCTGCGCAGCAGTCGCTCTTCTTCGGGCTCGTTGCTGCTGCTTGGCGCGTCGACCAGCTTCAGCCCCGCGGAGGCGAGCACTTCTCCGTCGAAGATCTCCCCCTCGACCGGCGCTCTGGAGCTTGATGCCCAGGGAAGATTGATGAAGACGTCGTCACCGGCCTTCAAATAAACGCCCGGCTGGGGATCCTTGGAACTTGGCGCTGCGGCTTCGGCGGACGGGTCGGCGGTCGGCGTAGCGCCTGGCGCTCCTGCGGCCTCTGGGCCGTCAGTACGATCGCCAGATTCCTCGCCAGTTGCTGCGGCGTCAGCCTTGGCGGCCTCTGCGCCGGTGGCGTCTCCAGCACGACAGCTTCGTCGGCGGCGACCTCTGTCTCCATCTCCTCCGCAGCGGATGGATCTGACGGCCGGAAAAGGGGAGAAGAGTCAAACAGAATCCAGCAGAAACTCATAAAGATCAAGAAAAGAAGGATCCAAGAGAAGTTTTTGAAGCAAGGGGAGTACCTGCACCAGGCTCTGCGGTCGTGGTCTCCGTCGTCGGGGGGCCGCTGGCGCTGTCCCTCGCCGGAGAACCCTCCCTTGCCGGAGACTTCTCCCTCACCGGGAAGCCTTCCCTTGCCGGATAATTCTCCCTTGTCGGGGGATTCTCCCTTGGCTCTTGGTGGGGCTGCTCGGCTCCTGCACAAGTCAACAAGCAGATATCAGCAAAGATAAGTACCCATGCGCGCCTCGCCACGGAAAATAATTCGCACACTTACGCTGGGGGCTGCCATGGAGGAACGTCGCCAGCTCCGGCAAGGTTGTCTCGGGCGCGCCACCTGTTGTCGCAGTGGGCTCGTCCTCGATGATGACCGCCGGGGCCTTAGCTCTCTTTGCCGCTCTCTGGGCCAGAGTCCTAAAGAGGAACAGATTCAGGGAAAAGCATGTGAGAAACAAGACCAACAGCAAGAGTTGAAGAAATGCAAGTACAACAAGAGAAGCTTACTCTTCTTCTTCTTCCTCGTTGGAGCTTAACGCAGAGAAGTCGAAGCCCGGCGCGCGCCCGGCGCGAGGAGGCGGAGGAGAAACTTCCCTTGGCCACTTGGCGGGAGCAGTGGCGGTGGTCTGAGACGACCCCGCTCCGGCTGTTGGCGCGGCGCGAGTAGCGGCAGGGACTGAAGCGGTGGTCCGGCTAGACTCCGCCCCAGTTGCCGTCGTAGCATGAGGCGCTCCCGCGGCAACGGTGTTTGCCGTGGTCGAGCGTGTCACGCGGTGTGGCGACTGTTGGCCCGCTTGCCGCTCCGCCACATCACCAACCTTGCGGAGGCGCCTTCTTGGTTGGGGTGGAGGCTCTGCTTCTGGTGGGCTGTCTGAAGACGAGGTGGAAGAAGAGTCGATTTGCAACGAGCCGCTCGTGTCCTTGGCGTGCTCGCTCGGCTCGGTGTCTTGCCCGGCAAGCCCCTTCTTGCCGGCAGGCTCCCCTCGCTCGGCACGGCTTGCCGCTTCCGCTGCATCGGCCTCCTCCGCAGTGAACCCGAACTCGCCCGTGGCTACGGCTGCCGCAACCTCCTCCAGCCTAGTGGCGATGAGCGCCATCTTCGCATCCATGGTGTCGCGGGTGAGGCCGTCCTTCTCGTCGAGGCGGATTGGCACTTCCACCAAGTCGTCGAAGAATTGCTGCACGACCTCGTCTGCAGGCTCCTGCCAAGTTGGCACGATCCCGTGCGAGTCACACTTCGGCATCATTGCACGGATGCGGTCGAGCGCGGAATTGTTGCACAAAGGCACGACGCCCCCCGGCAACCTGAACACCTCGGGATGCTGGGGGTCATATTTGAATAGCTCCTGCAGCATCGCGTTGAGCTCCAGGACCGTGAAGTTGTAATTGAGGCCTGGCCGCAGCCTCATGATGTCTGCCGCGTTCTTGAACTCCCAAGTGGGCCTCCCCCGTTCCTGCAGGGGGGCGATGCAGCGGCGAAGGAAGTCTGCCCCAACAGCGCCAACAGTAAGCCCGGCAAGCCTAAGGCGCAGGATCCTGGTGACGGCAATTCTTAGCCTGTCGTCTTCCGGGGCCATATCGCTCCAATCGCTGCCGCGTGCTACTGGGGTTTTGCGCCGGGTGGTGAATGGCTGCGGATCCTCTTCGTCAATCCAGCACCAATCCGCTCTCCACTCCTCCCACTTGCCGTGGAACTCTCCCTCCAGATAGGTCTCCTTCTTGCCGGCCCTTGAGATCCAGGCAATCCCACCGGATAGAGGCTCTCCTCTCTCTACTCGGGGTATGAAGAAGTGGCGGAAGTGGGCTACGTTGGGAAGGACTCCGAAAAAGTTTTCACAAAGGTGTGCGAAAACTGCCATTGTCAGGACGGCGTTGGGGGTGAAGTCAAGGAGATGGAATCCATAGGTGTTCATGATGTCACAGAAGAAATCTGAGAAGGGCGGACAGAGCCCGCAGTAAAAGAACAGAGCAAAAAAGGGGTATCCGTTCGGAGCTTCCTTCCAAGCAATGGCGGTGAGTACCTTTGTGCGCGGATGCGCGCGCGTCTCCGCCGACCAGAAGAGGTAGTACTTCTCCCTCAGCTCCTTCGCGGCAAGCTTGGGGGGGGGGGGAACTGCCCGCTCCTTCCACAGCGCCGCGAGCCGCTGCGCCTCGGTCGACTTCACGGCCTTCCCCTTGTCGGCTTTCGGAGCCATGGCGGAAGCAGTGGAGGAGGCCGACGGCGTTGGTGATGCTGGCGGCAATGGGGGGTGGGGCGCTGCTCTCTCTCTCTCTCTGCTCTGAGAAGGCGAGGGAGCGGCGGAGGTTTCTGAGATTGGAAACAGCAACGGGCGAAGGTGCGAACTGCCACCATTTCCTCTGCTTATAAAGGGGGAGGGGGCGGACGTTCCGCATTTCCGAATAAAATAACCACCCACGGTGTCGCCCACGACGCCGCATTCAACGCGTGCCGTTCTGGACGTGCGCGGTGGAAGCGGAGAGATACAACGTGACCTAGGCCGCGCGTGCCCGTGCATTGTTTTGGGCCTGGCCCAACAGCACTCGGCACCGTGTATGGCCCAGGCCCGGGGGCTCATGTCGGTGTACTAGAGCAGGGGTACCCTAGTATCCCGAACTTGTGCACGGGCAGTCGCAGCATCCCGCGGCAAGGCTTGCCGGGTGACCGCCAAGATCCTCAGTGGTTCCTTTGGAGCCATTCAAGAACAAATTGTCCAAGTCAAGAAGACAAAACCCCGGCAAGAGGAGCTTGCCGGGAAGGCCACTCAAGGCATTTCAAGAAACTTGCCGCGACGCGCCACGCGTCCCGACAAGGCCCGGTGAGCGACAAGCTCCCGAACACGACAAGACGACGACCGCGGCAAGGAGCTTGCCGCGGGAAACCCCCACTCCGTGCCCGCGCTCCAGCACACCCGCCAACGTGTCGCTCTAGGACCCTCCCAAGCACACGTGGCAGGAGGCCATGCAGCTAGGGGTGCGAGGTGGCAAGCAGGCGCTGACAAGATAACCATCGTGGCAAACGATGGCGTCCATAGCGGTCCCTTTCGGTACTGTTTAGGCGACACAGACGGGCAATTAATGCCCTTGTCCCCTGCCGTCAGGGTTAGGTATGATACACTGTAGCAGGTAGCTGTGCCTACCACAGCACCTTTCCATTTTTGCCCTTTACCTCCATTGCCACCTGTGGGTAACCCCTTGAGCATATAAAAGGAGGCCCTTGTGCAACGTAGGGGGGGAGAGCCAGTTCGAACACTCACGCTCGGTCTTGCTAGCCGCCGGTGTGTACTGTAGCACTCCGCGCTCCCGAGCTAGAAATCAATACCAAACCACAAAGCAGGAGTAGGGGTTTACGCATCCGTGCGGCCCGAACCTGGGTAAATCGCTCGCGTGCTTCGCCTTGATCTGCTCTTTGCGCGACCTCCGCCCCCGCCGAACCGAAAGGGACCAGGTCCGCCGGTCCTATAGGTGCCCGTGGATCAGCGCCCCGGCAATAACAGTAGGTAAACATGATGCAAAATGGACGTATCAACTCCCCCAAGCTTAGACCTCGCTTGTCCTCAAGCGAAAACCAAAATCGAAAAACATGTCCACATGCTTAGAGAGAGAGAGAGAGAGAGAGGTGTCGATAAAAATGAAATACGGACATGGAAGCATCATGTGAATTATTATAACAACAAAAAACTTAAACATAAAACTTTTATCATATACTTCTCATGAATAAGTAACAATTCATCACACTATCGAAGTATAAAGCATAAACTCTATTGGAAACCAACAAACTATATTCTCATTCAACTTTGCAACTGCAATTCATCATCTTTTCAGGAAGGGTCACGTATCGGAGCCTTTAGGCAAGTCCACGTACTCAACTGTCATGTGGTCTTCTATGATTGCTAATACTCACCGCATACAAATGAGCAAAATGTTTCAACCGGACACATAGAAAGATATGGGCTTATAATTTCGCCTCCCAACGTATTCACCTCAAGGGTGATGTCAACAATAATAACTCATGCTACCCACATCCAACTAGATATATGTGCCTAGATATTTCCTCACCACATGATGCTTGCCAAAAGAGAAAATAAAAAGGAAAAGAGAAAGAAAACTTGACTCTTTGCATAAAATTAAATACATGAAAGTAAAAGATAGGCCCTTCGCAGAGGGAAGCAGAGGTTGCCATGCACTTTTTGTTTGTATGCTCAACCCCTTAGTGCAAGAGAATGTCATGTTATATTGCCCCCTATGATAGCAACCTTTATTATGCAGTATGTCGCTTTTATTATTTGCTATCACAAGTTTGTAGAACGCTCAATTTTCTCTTAAAATAAATGATCTAACACTTTTAGAAGCAATTTTTATTGCCTTATTGCACCGATGACAACTTATTTGAAGGATTTTACTCAATCCTTAGGTAGGTATGGTGGACTCTTGAGAATAAGATTTGGGTTTAAGGGTTTTTGGATGCACAAGAAGTATCTCTACTTGGTGCAGAATTTTTGGCTAGCAAAGATGGGGGGCAAGCACCGCATGTTGAAGGATCTATGACAATATAACTTCTATGTGAATATGTGTTGGGGAACGTAGCATGTAATTTCAAAAAAAATCCTACGATCATGCAAGATCTATCTAGGAGATGCATAACAACGAGAGGGGGAGAGTGTGTCCACGTACCCTCATAGACCGAAAGCAAAAGCGTTAGGTTAACGCGGTTGATGTAGTCGAACGTCTTCGTGATCCAACCGATCAAGTACCGAACGTACGGCACCTCCGAGTTCAGCACACGTTCAGCTCGATGACGTCCCTCGAACTCTTGATCCAGCAGAAGGTCGATGGAGAATTTCGTCAGCACGACAGCGTGGTGACGGTGATGGTGATGTGACCCGCGCAGGGCTTCGCCTAAGCACTACGTGAATATGACCGGAGGAGTAAACCATGGAGAGAGACGCCACACACGGCTTGGAACAATTGGTGTGTCTCCAAGGGGTTCCCTGCCCATGTATATAAAGGAGGGAGAGGAGAAGGCCGGCCACCAGGGGCGCGCCAAGGAGAGGGGAGTCCTACTAGGACTCCAGTCCTAGTAGGATTCGCCCCCCTTTTTCCTTCTCATGGAGGGGGAAAGAGGGAAGGGAAGGGGAAAGAGGGAAGGGAGAGTGAAGAGGAGAAGGAAAGGGGGCGTGCCCCCTCCCCTAGTCCAATTTGGACCCCCTATGGGAGGGGGCGTGACCACCCATTGTGGGCTGCCTCCCCTCTCTCCTATGGCTCATGTAGGCCCATTACTTTCCTCGGGGGTTCCTGTAACCCCTCGGTACTTCGATAAATACCCGAAACGTCCCGAAACCATTCCGGTGTCCAAATACTATCGTCCAATATATCAATCTTTACCTCTCAACCATTTTGAGACTCCTCGTCACGTCCGTGATCTCTTCCGGGACTCTGAACGATCTTCGGTCACCAAAACACATAACTCATAATACAAATCGTCATTGAATGTTAAGCGTGTGGACCCTATGGGTTTGAGAACTATGTAGACATGACCGAGACACATCTCCGATCAATAACCAATAAGGGAACCTAGATGCTCATATTGGTTCCTACATATTCTATGAAGATCTTTATCGGTCAAACCGTAATAACAACATGTGTCATTCCTTTTGTCATCGCTATGTTACTTGCCCGAGATTCGATCATTGGTATCCTCATTCCTAGTTCAATCTCGCTACCGAAAAGTCTCTTTACTCGTTCCCTAATGCATCATCCCGTAATTAACTCATTAGTCACATTTCTTGCAAGGCTTATAGTGATGCACTACTAGAATTAGCTTATTTGCCGTTTGCCAGTTCTTTACCGTCCGCTGGCGAACGGCAAAGAAGGTCTTTTCCGCCAGCTTAAGGAAAACGGACGGCAAAGAACTGACAGACGGCAAAGAACGTCTTTTCCATCAGCCTGTTCTTTGCCGTTCGCTAGCTGACGGCAAAGAGAGAGCTGACCCCACTAAACGAGTTGATTGAGGAAAACCAGACGGCAAAGAGGAAACAAAGCGGACGACAAAGGATGGGCGGACGGCAAAGATTCTTCCTAACTAACGGCCGAGCCCCACCCCGCCCCTTCTCTCTGTTTCTCTCCCTCTCTCCTCCCCGATGCCCGCCGCCAGCCGCCGCCCTCGCCACCCGCCGCCGCTTGCCCCGTCGACCCACCACCCCGCCGCCCCCACGCGC
>NC_057794.1:277598870-277599374 GCF_018294505.1 Triticum aestivum
CTCCCTGCCGGCTCGGCGCTGCCGCTCACCGCCCCCCTAAGTTCCACTGCCCCGAAGCCCTGTGGCCCCCGTCGCCACCGCCACCCTGCCGCTGCGAACCCCCGGCCCCCATCTGCTCCGGTGAGTTTTTTTTTCTGTTTTTTCTTTTTTTGATGTTTAATTGTTAGTGTTAGATTTAGTGCTAGATATGTGTTAGTGTTAGATTTAGTGTTAGATTCAGTATAGTTTTAGTGCTAGAATATGAAGAAGGGGAAGAAGAAGAAGAAGAAGAAGAAGAGGAGGAGGGGAGAAGAGAGGAAGAGGAGGAGGGAGAAGAAGAAAGAAAAGAAGAGGAAGAGGAAACCCTAAACCCTAGTTTTAGTTATAGTTTTACTTTAGTTTTATTTTCAGTTTAGTTTTAGTTTTATTTTTAGTTTAGTTTATTTTAGATTAGTTTTAGTTTTAGTTCAGGAGAAGAAGAGTAGAAGGAGGAGGAGGAGGGAGGAAGAGGAGGAGGGAGAAGAA
>NC_057794.1:277900052-277991782 GCF_018294505.1 Triticum aestivum
TTTGAGTGGCGGCGGGGTACGGGCTGAGCTTCTGGCTAGAATGCCTCTCTGTCTCGACCACGAGGTGGCCGATCAGCCGCATCGTACGCTGGTGATGTAGGTTTCAATGCTTCCTCCTCAAGTCAGGGTAGCAACCTGCGCTATGGATAACCCTTGGAAGGGCGTTCGTGTTCATGTTCCTCGGTCGCAAGGACTTCAGTCCACCTGTCTGCTAGCAAATCTTGATCAGCTCGAAGCTGCTGTTGCTTTTTCTTCAGGCTATTTGCTGTGGTAATAAGCCGGCGCTGAAAGCGCTCCTGCTTGACGGGATCCTCAGGCAAGACAAATTCTTCGTTGTCGAGGCTCACCTCGTCTTTAGAGAGAGGCATGTAATTGTCATCCTCCGCTTCTCCCCCTGCCGCTCGCTCAGGAGGGCTGGCTCCTCCTCCGGCTCTAAATCTTGCTGGAGGGGATTGTCGTCATCTTTGGCACTGTCCAGAGTACTATTATCTCATGTGCCGGTATCACCGCTTGCCGTGGCGAGACTTAGAGCGGCGCCGCTGACGTCAGTGCTTGGGTTGCTTCTTGGAGGGATCATCCTCCGCTGTCTTGTCGCCATTGCCTTCTTTGGGTGTATCCACCATATATATATCATATGCCGAGGTGGCGGTCCAGTGCCCTGTGGGCAGTGGTTCTTGTTCGTCTCCTGCATCGTTGTCCATACCATCGATATCTTCGGAGTCGAAGTCGAGCATGTCGGTTAAATCATCGACAATGTCTACTAAGTGGGTGGTGGGTGGGGAGTGAATTTCTTCGTCATCCGCACCCCATTCTAGCCGGACATAGTTCGGCCAAGGTTCTCCTGACAATGAGGTTTAACGACCGGTCATTTGCTCTGGTTGGTGAGGTCGTCTAGTGTTCGGCTGCTAAAGCAGTCGCACGTTCTTCCGCGCGTAAGGAACACTCAATGTTTCCATTTACTGTGATGATGCCACGGTGGACCGGGCATATTAAGCTTGAGAGAAGCGTAATGCGGTATTGCATTAAAATGAGCGATAGCCGCTCGTCCGAGCAATGCTTGATAGCCACTTTGGAATGGAGCAATGTCGAAGGTTAACTTTTCGCTTCGGAAGTTGTCGGGAAAGCCGAATACAACCTCTAGTAACAGGGAGCCCGTGCAGTGGGCCTCTGTGCCTGGCATTACTCCCTTGAAGGTAGTATTACTATGGCTGATTTTTGTTGGATCTATCCCCATTTTGCGGACTGTGTCCTGATATATCAGGTCTAAACTACTACCGCCGTCCATGAGGACTCGTGTGAGATGGTATCCATTTATTATTGGGTCTAACACCAAAGCAGCCAATCCTTCATGCCGGATACATGCCTAGTGATCCCTGCGATCAAAAGTGATCGGTCGGGCCAACTAGGGGTTGAACTCAGTGGTGACAGGCTCTAGGACGTGTGTGTCTCGGAGTGCAGTTTTGCTTCTCCCCTTTATCACATGTACCACGTTTACTGTTTTGACTTCTGGTGGGAATTTTTTCTGTCCCCTAGTGCCTTGCTGGCGAGGCTCATCCTCGTCTTCGCTCGGTGTATCCTGCCCCTTGTGTTCGGCGTTTAGCTTGCTGGACTGCTTGAAGACCCAACATTCTTTGTGGGTATGATTTGCAGGTTTTTTGGGGGTGCCGTGGATCTGACATAGTTTGTCTACAATCTTGTTTAGGCTGGACGGTCCATCTCTATTGCCTTTGGAGGGCTTTTTCCACTGACCTGGTCAAGAGCCTCTGAATCCGGTGTTTACCGCCGTGTTATCTGGGATGTCTTCTTTATTCCGGCGCTTGTTTTTGCTGTGTCGTGGTTTTCCATTGCCATCCCTGACTTCGGATGTGCTTGGGTCGCTGGTGCTACTTCGGGCTAACCAGATGTCCTCGCCCGCGCAAAAGCGGGTCATGAGGCTTGTTAGGGTTGCCATTGTTCTCGGCTTTTCTTGGCCGAGGGGTCTGGCAAGCCATTCGTCTCGGACACTGTGCTTGAAAGCTGCTAAGGCTTCGGCGTCCGTACAATCGACGATTTGGTTCTTCTTAGTAAGAAACCTGTTCCAAAACTTTCGGGCTGACTCTCCGGGCTGTTGAATTATATGACTTAAATTGTCTGCATCCGGAGGTCGGACATAGGTCCCTTGAAAGTTAGCCCGAAAGGCGTCCTCGAGCTCCTCCCAACTTCCAATGTAGTTATCAGGGAGGCTTTTCAGCCAGTGCCGAGCTGGCCCTTTAAGCTTGAGGGGTAAGTACTTGATGGCGTGGAGATCGTCTCTGCGAGCCATATGAATATGGAGGATAGAGTCCTCAATCTAGACACTAGGGTCTGTGGTCCCGTCGTACACCTCTATGTTCACTGGTTTGAATCCTTCTGGAAATTTGTGGTCTAGCACCTCATCGATGAAACATAGGGGGTGTGCGGCACCCCTGTATTTAGATGTATCATGGCGTTCGGACGGTTGTGATGTTTGGTTTTGGTTGTGCGCTGGAGCGCGCTTCCTTGATCCGTAGATGGATCTGGTTGCGTCGGCCTTTTGATGCGAGTCCTCGCGTGGATCGTGTACTGACTTATGTGCGGCCTCATTGGCCGCTCTATCGCGGCCACGGGGTCGTCGATCCAACCGGTCGGCTATTTTATTCTTTGGCTGTGGGGGATCTAAGGCCTCATCGTCGAATTCAGGCAGCAGCTTGCGCTTTGGGTAGCTCTTCGTGTAGCGACTGCCACCGTACTTTTCTGCAGTGTCGAGCACTTTGTTCCATCTACTGTTGAGTGTATTTTGTGCGGCCTTGAGCCTTTGCTTCTGCTTCTTCAGACTCCTCGCAGTGGCGATAAGCCTTCTATGGAGGTTCTCTTGCTCCAGGTGCCTTTCCGGGATGATGTGTGCATCGTCATCCGGACAGTTCTCCTCTCCGGAGACGGGTTGATTTTGACGCTCGGCATTGCCGTGATTGGACAGCGGCTCCGTACTGTGTTCGTCATCCGCTGGCTCACCCTGCTCTATTGCTGGGTCTATGTGGTCGTCGTTTCCTCCGGAGTCAACCGGGGTATTATTTTTTCTTGCGCTCTTATCGCTGTTTTTGCCGAGGCAGGATTTGGAGCGATGCCTACGCCGCCGCTTTGATTGCTTCTCGAGGGAGCTATCCTTCACTGCATCCTTCCGTTCCTCGTCGTCATTTTCTTTGGGTGTATCCACCATGTATATGTCATGTGATGAAGTGGCGGTCCAGCGCCCTGTGGGCAATGGTTCCTGTTCGTCTCCTGCATCATTGTCCATACCATCGATGTCTTTGGAGTCGAAGTCGAGCATGTCAGTTAAATCATCGACAGTGGCTACTAAGTGGGTGGTGGGTGGGGAGTGAATTTCTTCATCATCCGCATCCCATTCTAGCCGGACATAGTTCGGCCAAGGCACTCCTGACAAGGAGAGAGACCTTAACGAGTTTAGCACATCGCCGAAGGGCAAGTGCCGGAAGATATCCGCGGAGGTGAACTCCATGATCGGCGCCCAATCGGATTCGATAGGCATGGGCGCAGGTGGTTCGGAGTCCGTGGCCGGAGATGAATCCAGTGGTTCGCCGTCACGGCTCTCGTGAGGGGTAAGGTCATTATTCGGCTCTATCACCGCTAATTAAGAGTGGGGCCTCCAAGGCGGGGTCTATTCCCCGTCCTCGGATGGCGCAATCTGCTCCGGATTGAAGGTCAAAGTAGTTGCTGGCGTGATCTCCTGAACACTATCCGACGGCACAGCTACATCATGCTCATCGTGATCGTGCGGCACACCTGGCATGGGCTCGAATCTGTTGAAGATCAAGTCTCCGCGGAAATCGGCAGTGTAATTCAAGTTTCCAAACCTGACCTGGTGGCCAGGGGTGTTGCTCTCGATCTGCTCTAGATGGCCAAATGAGTTGGCCCGCAGTGCGAAGCCGCCGAATATAAAGATCTATCCGGGAAGGAAGACCTCACCCTGGACCGCATCGTTACCGATGATCGAAGGAGCCATCAAGCCTTACGGGGATGACACAGTGGAACTCTCAATGAAAGCACCAATATCGGTGTCCAAACCAGCGGATCTCGAGTAGGGGGTCCCAAACTGTGCGTCTAAGGTGGATGGTAACAGGAGGCAGGGGACACGATGTTGACCCAGGTTCGGGCCCTCTCTATGGAGGTAATACCCTACTTCCTGGTTGATTGATCTTGATGATATGAGTAGTACAAGAGTTGATCTACCACGAGATCGTAGAGGCTAAACCCTAGAAGCTAGCCTATGGTATGACTGTTCTCGTCCTACGGACTAAACCCTCCGGTTTATATAGACACCGGAGGGGGCTAGGGTTACACAGAGTCGGTTACAAGGGAGGAGATCTATATATCCGTATCACCAAGCTTGCCTTCCACGCCAAGGAGAGTCCTATCCGGACATGGGACGGAGTCTTCAATCTTGTATCTTCATAGTCCAACAGTCCGGCCAAAGGATATAGTCCGACTGTCGAGATACCCCCTAATCCAGGACTCCCTCGCCCTCTCAGCCACAATGGCGCCCAAGGCAAGCACGGGCAAGGGAGCGGCCATGGACGCCGGGGGGGAAGGAGGCACCAGAGAGTGAGTTTGTGGAGCTGCGGACGCGGTACACCCTCTTCACCCCAACGGTCAACGCGCTCACCCTCAGGGAGAAGTTCAGGTGCCTATGGGGGAGGGAGACGACGGGGCATCCCGCCACGCACATCGTCCCTGCCTCCTTTGCCAAGCCCGGTCCAAATCGATATCCTTTCTTTGTCGACTACTTCTCCTGCAGGCTCTGCCCCACTTTCTCAGATTTCTTCAATGACATCATGCACACCTACAGCTTCCACCTTTCGGATCTTACGCCGAATGCCGTGGCGTGCATGGCCTGCTTAGCTCACCTTTGTGAGGGCTTCGCCGGAGTGCACCCCAGCACTACGCTCTTCCGCCATTACTTCACCCCTCGCATCCAGCCAGGGGGTGCCATCTCTGGCTGCATCACTTGGATCCCGAGGAGCTAGAGTATGGGCACGTACCCAGAGGGTGCCCAGAAGGAGAGGTGGGACGAGTGGCGGGGCCGGTGGTGCTGGATCGAGGAGACAGATCCGCAAGAGTTTTGCCAGGTCCGTTGGAGGCCGCCGGTCCGCAGCAAGGACTGGGGCGAGCTCGACGCCGACGACGGGAAGCTCACGGTTGCCATCACCAGGATCCATCGCCTCACCTCGGTCGGGCTCACTCTCGAGATGATCGAGGCCGACTTCATCCGCCATCGGATTGCCCCACTGCACAATAAGGGGAGGCCGGCCTGGGACTTCAGGAATTTGGTCGACAACATGAGGCCCCGCCCCGGCCCGAATCACAACTTCACGGTGCTGCAGCATGCTCATCTTTGTTAGAGGCTTTTCTAGCTCAAGGTTGACGAGGTTGGCAAGGTCGGCAAGGCCACCAAGGCCGGCAAGACTAACAACCTATTCGGGTTGCCAGCGGGGGTGGTCTCGTTGAGCAACAACTCTTGCCTGACCGCCATTATCGCCATGATGCCGGTTTTCAATACGCACGGCCTTGATTCGACCTGGGCCGAGTCAACCGCGGAGCTGGTGTAGACATTCTTCGACAACTTGTCAGAGAGCTATGTTCGTGGTGAGCCACGGCTCATCCGCCCCACCACCGAGGAAGAGTTGACATACATTGCCGCCAGGGCGGAGGAGGCAGCACTTGCTGAGGAGGCCGGCAGCCTCAGCACTGTGGAGGACAAGGCCGACATGGCCGCAGAAGAGAAGGAGTTTGCCGAGTGGACAGGGTCTACCGGGGAGCCAGCGGTGCTGGTGTTGGGGTTCCCCTTGTTGAAGAAGCGGTCGAGGAGTCGGCCAAAGAGGAGACCAATGCGGATGATTCCTCGGCCCCAGGGAAGAAACGTGTCCTGCGGCGGGCTGGCTCCGGCAAGCCGGTCCGGCCCGACAAGACTGTGCAGCGGCAATGGGCCCAGGTGCAGCCCGTGCGCCAGATGAGGCGTACGGCAGCGGCGGAAGCCGTGGCAGTGAAGAGGGTTGCGGCCGCCGCCTCCTCGTCCAAGCGGCCTAGGACTCTATCCCCATATCCTTCCCTCGCGAACGCTGCCCCGGAGGCCGATTTTGATCTTGGGTCCTTTAGCCCGAAGAGGAAGAGGGGCAAGAGGAGGAGGATGAGTAAGCATCTTGCCCCTCATCATCTCCTGACCCTCCGCCTACTCTATCTTTCCCTGACTTGATCTTATCTTCACAGTGACTTGGGGACGCTGGCCCAGAGGGCAGCGAAGAGAGCCAAGGCTTCGACGAGCGATGAGCCCCCGGCAAGCGCTTCGCGCAGGCCAGCATTGGTGGTAATCAGCCCGGACGACAGCCCTCAGCGCAGCCCCCGCTCAAGCCCCCAGCGTGAGTCCGTCATTCATTCCCCATCGATGGGTGTTGGGGTGTGTATCCTCGGTGCTGACCTTGCTGGGTTCGCAGGAGGAGAGCGGCAACAGGAGGAGCCGTTGAGGGCTGCCCCTGACACACCGCCCCCGTCGACCACGCCACCCAGAGGGGTGTCACCGGCAAGGGCATCTACGGACGAGCCCACGTGCACGGAGGAAGAGGGGGCAAGCATGGGCGCTGGTGGCTCCATCCCGGCAACAAACATTGGCGGGGAGGGAACCACTTCTCCTCAGCTCGGCACGAGTAAGCTGCCTACCTCCCATCCCTTGCTATCTCTACCACGCGATGTTCGTTCTTTTCTTTGTTGTGAACTTTGATTTTGGACTCGCTTCATTCTCCTTTCTGGTTTCCAGACCAACCCTCGACGGACCAGGTGGACGTCGACGCTGTCATCAAGGAGGTCGCCAAGGATGCCGAAGCCGAGGCCACCAAGATCGCTGCCGGGGAAGCCGCAAAGTACGCCGCTGAGGAGGCCGCAAAGGGGCCTGCCGGGGAGGCCGGCAAGGCTGCCATCGAGGAGGCCACCGAGGAGCCTGCCAGGGAGGAGGTGGCCAATGACCAACCTTCCTCCCCTACAGCCCCCGCCCCGGGCAAGTACTTGAAGGTGGGCGATGATCTGTTCGTCTGCCTCCCGGGGACGGCAAGCACCAAAGCGCTAGCCGAATGGGAGGTTTTCAGTGATGAGGCCCACGCCGCCACCGGGCTCGAGGTTGTCGACAAACCGAGCGCCAGCAGCGGTGGTTCCCAAGAGGAGCTGCTCCTCGGGCCATGAGCACCAATTTCTAGAAGCTTCAGGCGCTCCACCATGCCCGCCAGGATAAGGTGACCTCCAGGACGGCAGCCGTGGACAAGGCAGAAGCAAACTTTCAGCAGCGCGTCGCTCAGACGCAAGTTTGGTTCGCCGAGGCCCGGCAGGACATGAGGGCCACCCAGGATCAGCTGGACGAGCGCCAGCGAGAGCTCCTCTTGAAGCAGGCTGACATCAAGAAGGCCCAAGAGGCAGCAAAGGAATAGGCAGCCAAGGACGAAGCCGACCAGAGGCAGTGCCAAGCTCTGCTAGACACCCAAGAGGAAGACCTCGTTGCTCATGAACAGGCACTTGCCGCCACGCTCCATGGCAAGGACAAGGAGATCGAGAAGCTTGTCGCGTAGCGGACCTAGGAGCTGGAGCGGAAGCACAAAGATGCACTTGATGTTCTGGCCCTGGACCAAGCTGGCAAGGTGGAGAAGCTCGAGCTGGAGTGGGAGGAGCTGAATTAGGAGATCTCAAAGCTGACGAAGGACATGGACATGGCTAACCACACTTTGGCGGATTTGCAGGTCACCATCTCCGACAAGACCAAACTTCTCTCCAAGGCTAACAATTCCATCGATAATCTGAAGCTGAAGCTGGACACCTTGGAAGGGACGCTTTCGGAGGTCAGAGCCCATGAGGAGACCCTGAACAAGACCCTTGAGGGTGAGAGGCAGCTGCTGTAGGATGCCGTCGCTGCCCACAATGACTATGTGGACATCACGAAGCTCTGGACCAGCCGCCTCATCGACGTTACAAAGAGGCTCACCATGCAGCTAGCCGTCATGAGCATGTCGGACTTCAGGTACTCCCAGGAGGCGAACATAAGCCCCAGTGCCAGGCTGACCTTGTTCTTCGAGCGCGTCCTCGACGCCCTGGAGAAGCTCCGCTCCAGTCGAGCGACTTATCTGGCCAATGAGGCTCAGAAGCTTTGCCGGGCGCCCTGACCAAGGTGCTCACCAAGGTGGCATTCTGGAACCCCAGCGTCGACTTCGCCAACGCGCTTGAGAGTTTGCCGGAGGATCCGGACCACAAGGCACTCGAAGAGCGTATCGAGCCCATCATCATCTGCGTTGACGAAGTCAAGAGGTTGGAAGGCCAGCACCGGGACTAACCACCGCGTTTCTCATTGCCGCTGCGATTTCACGCCCAAGACAATTTTATCTTAAGTTAGAACCGCGGCAACCACTGATGTAATATAACTTTGCAGTATTCTGAAATAGTGTGTGCTATCTTCCTGTTTGATCTTTCTTTGTATGTACACACCCTACGCTTAGTTGGATAGGTTTGCCGGCGCGTAAACCCGTGTCGCGGCGCTTTGAGGAACGGATCCTTAGCAGCCTGCCGGGGGCGCTTGCTGCCGGGCAAGACATCTTGCCATTCTCGGCGCAGCCGCTTGAACTGTTGAGCGAACTAGAAACAGAAAAAGGGTGTTGCCAATAGCAGAAGGGTTCCTTTGCGTGTAGGTTCCCCATACAAGGAGCAAAATCTTTCGAGGAAAATAACCCTATAAAAAGGAAATTGCTCAAGGTTTTGCGTGACTTAGCTTTTTCGTCGCCACGCGGATGGTTGTCGCGGCTGCAGACGACACCGCTCGCCTGGCTGATGACACCAGAGTGATGGGATGATTTTGACCTCCTCTGCCACCAGCGTTTGCCCTGTCGCTTGCATGCACTAGGGCAGACAGACCGGCTCCAGATGAGCGGACCGCTGGGGCCTTCTTCTTCTTGAGAGCCATGGCGATGAAGAAGTCGATGCGCTAACTTCTAGACCATATTTTCACAGGCCTCCGTACTCCCCTACCTGGCGCGCCAAAGATGTCGGGAAAACGACACCTCTGGGATCCCGAGGATCTCTGCTACGGTTGGTGGGGGTGAAGAGATGTGCCAAGAGCAGGTCTAGCGATCAGCGCGAGGGACTTTTACCTAGGTTCGGGCCGCTAATGATGCGTAAAACTCTAGTCCTGCTTGTTTGTGTTTATCTTGTGTTCTCTAGTTCTTAGACTAGCTACTATACGTGCCCAGTCCAAAAAGTCTAAATCCTTCCACAGTACACCTCGGGCCTCCTTTTATATGTCAAAGGGGTCGCCACAGTTTCCTCCGGGCGCATCCAAGGCCTATTATGTTCCTTCTGGTCCAAAAACAATCTCCGTAAAGTTTCGTTGCATTTAGACTCCGTCTGATATTGATTTCCTGTGATGTAAAAAACATGCAAAAAACAGCAATTGGCACTTGGCACTATGTCAATAGGTTAGTACCAAAAATGATAAAATGATTATAAAACATCCAAGATTGATAATATAACAGTATGGAACAAGAAAAAATTATAGATACGTTGGAGACGTATCAGGTGGCGCTACAATCTACATCGTCATCCATGCCAAGCACCGCCTCAGAGGCCATGGTGCGGGCCCAGCTGCTGTTGAGATTTCCGCCGGCAACCGATCGGATGGATGAGTGGAGAGCCACCATTCAGAACCTAATTGGTTTCGCCAAGGCGGGAGGATCACAGCGAGCTGGCTAGCCATGACCTCCCCAAGCGATGACTGTGGCCCATGCTGCTGGTCGTGCGAAAGGGGCCACCCCTATGGTGCAGTCCCCTCTACGGCAACCAGAAATACCAGAGAAGTATGATGGGAGACTAAACCCGACATAATTCTTGAGTATCTACACCATCGCTCACTACTAGGAAAAACACTACTAGTAGTGTAGGTTTTTTACATACCAGTAGCGCGGGTACCCGCGCTATTGCTACGGCGCTACAACTATTTTTTAGCAGTAGCGCGTTTTTTACCCCGAGCTACTGGTAAATGATGATAGCAGTAGCGCTTGTTTTGAAACAAGCGCTACTAGTAAAGGATGATAGTAGTAGCACGTCTATGATACACCCACGCTACTAGTAACTAATTAGGATTTAAAAAATATAAAAATCTACCTATTCTAGTGTAGACATACATTTCATAGTACTCACATACATGCATTTCATAATACGTACATTTTATGCATAATCAATCATACATATCTACTATAGATAATTAATATACACACACACACACACACCACGCCTATAGGTCGTCGCCGCCGGCGCCTCCTCAAGCCTGTGTTTGATGGTGTTGATGTCGTCATCATCACCGCCGCCGCAGCACCGTGAGGATGTCGTCGTCGTCGTCACTGCCGCAACCCCGTGTCGGTGTCGATCTCGTCGTCATCGTCGCCGTCACAGCCCCATGTCGATATCATCGTCGTCGCCGCCGCAGCTTCATGTCCATGTGTTCCCTACTAGGAACTCACAAATCCTGGAATTAAACAATGAACCAAGACAGTGCTAGGCATGACCACAAGTGAAAGGAGATAAGGAATTCCAAGGCAGTACGAAATCTTATTATAGATTCTGAATACAGGCTTTTGAGGCAAATTGCAACAAGCAAGGGCTGTGCACCAAGTAGAAATAATTTCCAGGTCATTCGCAAGCAAGCAAGCAAGCAAGAAGGCATCAGCAACAGCAGATGTATTACCAACATTGTACCCTTTACTGTCAGGTCATTTCAATTTAACTCTTGGTTGAAGATGTATTATTGCTGTAGTACCAGTAATCATCAGCAGTAACAACACTTGGTGTGTCAATCAATAAGCATCCGAACCAACAATGATCTATCTAGCTACACAATGGTACTAGTATTGTGTTCTATTTGACTAGCAGAAAAACAGAGTTGGTCTAAAACTGAATAGAAGCGAGTTTGTAGGTACCTGGGTTTGGCCGTGGACGCCGAATTCAGGGCCGAGGTCTTCCTGAAGGCTATAGATAATTAATACACTGTAATTTACATAAGATAAATTACAAAATGAAAATTACACTACAATTTGGCGTACACATTTACTGAACTTCTTTAGAATGGAGCAAAACAGAGACTTGCACCTTCACTTCTTCAATGTCACTTTGATCCAAATTTGCAAAACAAGACTGCTGACACAGTTCTTATATTTCTGTCATATCTAATTACACATTTCCGGTATAGCCATCGGCCATGGGCAACCTAAGATAACCCCAAACTAGAATTATATATTGCCAAGCGCTAACCAATTAATGTATTACATAATGAGTTATGTCAGGGGGAGGCTAGCTTGTACGTGTCAACTGCTGCACACTGATGGTCAGTCAATAGTTTTTATAAATTATATTAGATGAGGTAAGAATGTTTCCTATTCAGAATGGCTAACACATACAGTACCAAGTGATTACTGAAAAAGGCTTTCGCCCCACTTTATAAATAAAGCAACCGCCACAGAGCATACATACCACACAGGTTCACACACACACACACCCAAGTCTCACGAAAAAGTATCAAGGTTCTGCTGAGGGCACAGCTCAACAAGCCCAAAAAAGAGGCAAACAACAACAACACATCGCACCCGACACCTGGGGGCTAATCGAGCTCCGGCGGTGGCGGCGGCGGCGGCGGAGAGATGCGGACGGCCATCGATCGAAGGTCGGTGATGAAGGCGGAGATGGCATCACGGTCCGAGGAGCGACTAAGCGGCCGCCAAAGCTGCAAGAAACCCGAGAATTTGTAGAGGGCGTCAGAAGGGCGACGAAGGGGAGCGCGCTGGATCACGAGTTTATTGCGAACGGTCCACAATGTCCACGCAAGGACCCCAACTTGCAGCCACCTAATGTGGCGAATGGACACGGGGGACAATTGGAGTTCAGCAAAGAGGTCCGGGAAGTTAGTGTGGCACCAACTCCCGCCGACCACCTCGCGGAAGCAGCTCCAAAGAAATTGAGCGGAGATGCAGGAGAAGAAGATGTGGTTCGAGTCCTCCGGGACGCCACAGAGAGGGCAGATACCGGAGCCGGGGCCATTGCGCTTCCGGACCTCCACACCAGACGGAAGTCTACCACGGATCCATTGCCACATGAAGATGCGAATCTTCAGAGGAACCCGGGCGGTCCAGACCATCGATAAGGGGAGGGGTGCGGAGGAAGGGGCGATGGCCGCATAGAGCGACCGGGTGGTGAACAAGCCCGACGGCTCAAGTCTCCACCTGGTACAGTCCGGCCTATCATCCACAAGCGGCTCATGAAACGCAACGCAATCAAGCAACTCACGCCAGGCGGCGGATTCCGCCGGCCCAAACGGACGGCGGAAGGCAAGGCGCCCCAGATCAAGAAGGGCCCTATTGACGGAAATCATGTGGTCAACTGCAATAGAGAAGAGGGCAGGGAAGCGAGCCGCGAAGGGGGAGTCACCCGCCCAACGGTCATACCAGAATAGAGTCGAGAGGCCAGAACCCACCGAGATGGAGGTCCCAATGCGCAGCACCGGGAGAAGCTGAACAATGGACTGCCAGAACTGGGAGCCGCCCGATCGCTGGCAGAAAGCAAGGGGCTGACCCCGAAGGTATTTAGTCCGGATGATGTCCAGCCAGAGGCCACCCTGGCCCTGGGCGATGCGCCAGAGCCAACGGGAGAGGAGAGCGATGTTCATTCGCTTGGAGCACATGATACCCAGGCCACCCTGCTCCCGGGGCTTGCAGATGTCAGGCCAGCTGACCATGTGGTACTTCTGCTTATCATGCTCACCAGCCCAGTAGAAGCGAGACTGGATCTTGGCAATCTCCTTATGAAGGGACTCATGGAGGCTATAGAAGCTCATAAGGAACAGCAGCAGGCTAGAGAGAGAAGAGTTGATAAGAATAGTGCGGGCCGCCTTAGAGAGCCATCTCCCCTGCCAGGGCTCGCACCGGGATTGGAGCTTAGAAATAGCAGGCCTCAAGTCCGCGGCAGAGAGGCGCGAGTCACTGATAGGGGTCCCCAAGTAGGAGGTGGGGAAAGAGCCCAGGCGGCAGTTCAGCCGGTTGGCGATAGCCTGAGACTCCAAGGGGGAATATCCCATTATCATGACGTCGCTCTTATCAAAGTTGATCTTGAGGCCCGACATTTGTTGGAAGCAGAGAAGGAGGAACTTGAGGTTGGCGATGTCCGTCTCCGAGCCTTCGACCATGATGATCGTGTCGTCAGCATACTGCAGGGTGGATATCCCGGAGCCCCCCGAGAGATGGGGGGTAATCCCACGAATGTGACCAGCAGCCTTGGCCTTATCAAGAATGGCGGCCAAGGCGTCAACCACCATATTGAAGAGGAACGGGGAGAAGGGATCGCCCTGGCGCACCCCACAGAGGGTAGGGAAGAGGGGACCAACCTCGCCGTTGATGTTAACCGCCGTGCGACCACAAGAGACCATTTGCATGACTCTGGTGATCCAGCGGTCATCAAAGCCCTTCCGAAGAAGGACCTCTCTGAGGAAGGTCCAGCTAACCGTGTCATAGGCTTTGTGAAAATCTATCTTCAGAAACACCGCCTTAAGGTGTTTGGTCCGGACCTCATGAAGGACCTCATGAAGGACCAAAACCCCGTCCAGGATATATCGCCCTCTAATGAAGGCCGACTGGTTAGGGTGGGTAATCCGATCCGCCAGCAGGGTCACCCTATTGGCGTACCCTTTGGCCAAGATCCGGAAGATCACGTTGATGACCGTGATCGGCCGGAATTGGCGGATGTCCGACGCCCCAGGGACCTTGGGGATGAGAGAGATGATCCCATAGTTGAGGCGACCGAGATCGATGGCACCCACAAAGAACTCCTCAAAGATGGCCATGACCTCGGGTTTAATGACGTTCCAAAAGGTCTGGAAGAAAAGAACGGGGAGACCATCAGGACCAGGGGCCGAGGAGGAATTCATACCCTTGATAGCCTCCCAGACCTCCTGCTCAGAGAAGGGAGCCGTCAGGGCGGAATTCTCCGCCCTGGAAACTAACTGACTACCGGCCCAACAATCGTGGGCGAGGGACACGCCGCTCCGAGGAGCGGCGGAGAAAAGGGACCTATAGAAACTATCGACATGAGACCGGATGTCGCGAGGGTCCTGGAGGAGGGTATCCCCATCCCAAAGGAGGGGGATGGTGTTGCGTCTACGGCGGCCGTTGGCGATCGCCTGGAAGTAAGCGGTATTCGCATCACCCTTCAGGACCCACTTCTGGGCGCCCCGGATGCGCCAATAGGCCTCCTCATCGGAGTAGATAACGGATAGTTGGTCCTCGAGGTCATATCGAGAGAGCCACTCGTCCGGAGATAGACCCACCAAGTCAGCCCGGAGGTCAAGAGCTTGGATCGCGGATAGAAGCGCTTTCTTGCGCTCTCTGGAGTCACGCCCAAGGTTGGCCCCCCATCCCTTCATAAATTGTCTACCACGTTTCGCACAGAAGTGCCACGTGTCAATGGCCGAAGGAGGCCTGGGATGTGGGTGGGCACGGGCCGCAGTCCACCGGGCGCAGACTGCGTCCTTGAAGCCAGCCTGGGAGATCCAGAAGGTCTCAAAGCGGAAACGGGGAGGGATAGGCGGACGCTCGTCCGCAGAGGAGAGAAGGAGGGGGACATGGTCCGAGCCAATCCTAGTGATGGCGCGGAGAGAGGAGAGGGGGCAGCGGAGGTCCCAATCCGGGGAGACAAGGACCCTGTCCAAGACGGACTGGGTCGGGGAGGATTGACGATTGGTCCAGGTAAACCGCGCACCAATCCTATCAATCTCCCGCAGGGCGAGGTCAGCGATGAAGTCATTAAACATCTGCATTCTGGCAAAGCAGACATTGCCATTGTTCTTGTCTTCCGCTACTCGAAGCAGGTTAAAGTCGCCCCCCACCACCACAGGGAGGGAGGCTGCCGCGATCTTAAGATGCAGCTCCTCGAGGAAGGCCGCCGACCTACTATGGTCGGCAGGTCCGTAGACAATGATGATCTCCCATTTGAAATTAAGAGATCGCTCGAAAAGCTCCATGCTGACGAAGAATTCCCCCCGGTCCATACTGCCCACCTCGAAAGTGGCATCCTTTACGCCTAAAAGGATGCCACCCGAGTGGCCAGCGCTCCCACTAGAAGGGAGCCAGTGCCACGCAAAGAGGTGGGAGCTCAAACGCTCGAGCTCGGGGAGCGAGAATTCGCGGCGCATGGTCTCTTGGACAGCCACGATGTCAATGTGCTCATCTCGCATGTACTCCACAAGCTGGCGGCGACGACCATCATGGCCGAAGCCGCGGATGTTCCAGAAGAGGGCCCGCATTATGGAGCCATCGGGGGGCTGCTTGACCCCAGGACTCGGGAGGCGCTCTGGGCGCGGAGAGCGGCAGTGCGGGAGCGGGTGCGGCCGCGGATCACGGCCGGGGGAGGAGGGGCCTGACGCCGCGGCCCGGAGGAAGAGGGAGGTACCCCGTCCGCAGGTGCGTCCGGGGGGGGGAAAGGAGAGCAGCCCGGACCTCGGCAAGCTTCCCCTCAAGGATCTCGCGTGCCCGAATGGCAGCGATCTGAACTAAAGGGGGGCCGACCTCCCCCCTGAAAATGATGGCAGAGTCGGAGGCTACTTTGGCAAGGTTGCCAAGGGGGATAGATTCTAGAGCAGAGAAGGAACAAGACGAAGCCGAAGGGGGGACGGGGAGCGTACCTGGCTCCAGGTTACGGGCAGCAGCGCGGATCTCGGCCCGCTCGCGGATGGGCAGCGCCGGGGATCCCTCCGGGTGGGCCGCGTCCAGCCGCGCACTCCGGCGAGACGCCACCACCGGGGAGGAGGTCGACCTGCCGCGACGGGAGTATGCAGCCGAGCGGGGAGGGGGAGGCTGGGCTCCCATCGGGGTGAGCACGTGGGTCGCCCCCTCCCTCAGGCCCGGCAAGGGAGGCGGCGCCAGCAGAGGAAGCCCGGAGCAGCCGGAGAAGAGAGGGTCCGCCAGCGGCGTCCCAGCCTGTGGAGGAGGAGGCGGAGGTGACGGGGCGGGGAGGGGCGACGGCGCCGGGTCGGCGCCCGGGAGGGAGGAGGCGGACAGGGCATCCTCCCGCTCCGTGGGCGACGGCATCGGGTCGGCAGGCGGGGGGGAGGAGGCGGCCGGGGCAGCCACCCTCGGAGGGAGGAACGGGTCGGGGCGGGCGCTAGCGGTCGGGGAGAGGTGGGCCTCCGACGGCGATGCCATCCCCTCCAGAAGCGTCTCCAATGCCACGCGGGATGGAGAGGCGACGACGGGCATGACCGCCGAAACCCTCCCGGAGGCAGAGGATGGCGACGGAGAGCGCGGGGAGGAGGCCGGGCAGACCACCATACCGACACTGGAGATGTCGCTCCCCTCGGAGGAAGAGGCCGGCGCGAGAGCGGGGTCGACCAGCCAGGGGAGGAGTGCGGTCTTGCGGCCCTGGCCCCCCCCCTGTCGGTGGAGGGGGAGAGGCGGAGGGGGAGCGGGAGTCCTCAGAAGCCCCCTCCTCATCCGAACGGCGGGAGCGGTGCCGCCCGTGGTAGTCTCCACCGGCCCCTGGGTTGCCTCCGGGGAGGCCCGCGTCGAAGGAGCGGGGGCGCCCAATGTGGTTGGGAGGCTCGGGGGCAAACCTGAGGTCAAAGCCCTGGTCGTTGAAGAAAACGCGGACGGAGGTGCGGAGCTTGGTGGAGTCGAGACACTTGACCTTGACCCGGACCTCCTCCTCCTTGCGGAGAGAGAGCTCATCCACGGCCACCACCTTGCCCAGGAGACGGGACATCTGGCGAATGACGGGCTCGGACCGCGCAATGTCGGGCAGGCCGGAGATGAGGATCCAGGCAGTGTCGAGGACGGCCACAGCCTGAGCGTCGAGAACTGGCTCGGAGATCTCGACCACCAGCTGGTTGAGGGCGAGGGTGATCCGGCCACTACGCGTCGCGTAGCCGTAGCTGACCGAGTCAGGGAAGACTACGGAGAAGATGTGGGCAGCGGAGGGGGTGACCACCCAGTCCCACTGGTGTCGGTAGAGGTGGTTGAGCTCCGCCTCGAGCATCTCAGGGGACGCCACGCCATCGACGACCGTGACAATCGCCTGGAGGGATGGAGACGGCGGAGGGGCATCCGGGACCTCGAGGTGGAAGAAACCCAACCCCTCAATCCCATGCCCGTACATCATGAGCTCGTTGACCACCGGTCTATCCGGACACAGGATGGCAGGGTGGCCGGGGTCCTTGCAGATGTGGCAGCGCTGGGGGTTGATGCAGGCAACCTGAGAGTGGCCCCTCACCCCACAGTTGAAGCAGGGGGGGCGAGGAAGGCCGGAGACGGGCCCCGGAGCTGGGGTGGAGCCAGTGCCCGCCGGCGGAAGCACGGGCGGCGCGGGGCGCACGCCACGCCGCTTCTTCTTCTTGGCCGGGCCGGGCCGTCCGCGGCTGGGGCCACCCCCGGGAGCCAAGGCCGGAGCCACACTCCCCGAGGCAGCGGCGTGGGGTGGCACATATCGCCGTGGTTCGGCCGGGGTGGGGAGAATCCCATCCCGGGGGCGGGGCGAGCTCGGCCTCGCGGAGCGGGAAGGGGAGGGAGATCGAACCCGGCGGGATGGCGGCGACGGAGAGCGCTGGCGGCCGCGCCAATCGGCCGGAGAAGTCCGAGGGGAGCGGGACCGGCCCCGGCCCTCGCGGCGGGGAGGGGACCGGCGACGCTCCCGCAGCTCGCGCAGCTCCCTTCGGAGCTCCTCTTCGCGACGGACGCTGTCGGGGGAGGGCCGGGCGGGCTCCCGGTGGAGCTCGCCGGCCTTGCGTTTGTCGCGGGGAGCGGAGTCTGCCCACTCCCGAGGCATGTCGGGCGTCGGCGAGGACGGAGGAGGCGAGGCCTGGAGAGGAGGTGGAGTAGGGAGGGAGGAGGCAGGGAGGACAGCGCCCGAAGCGCCGGCCAGGGGGGAGGTGGCGGCGCGGGTGGCCGGAGATGGCAGGGGCGCGGGAGGGGTCGGGGTCGGGGCGAGTGTGGCGGCGGGGGTCGGGGGAGGGAGAGGAAAGCCGTAGGGGGGCCAGATCGAGGTTGTGGCCGCCACCCTGGGCCTAGGTCTAGAGACAGGCCGGCCCAGCCGGGGGGGAGAGGGGGGGAGCTGGGTGGGCCGAACCGAGGAAGGCCGGGGAAGGCCCAACAGCGAGCTAGAGGGGTCCATCGGCCGGGGTGGGCCAGGGCCCAGCAGCCCAACAGCCCGGGCGGGGCGGCCCAGCAGCCGCGAGGTGGCGGGGCGGGGGGGGGGGGGGGCGAACCCTACCACCGCCGGCAGCGGGCGCCGCCGCCGTCGAAGGGCGGAGAGGGATGGGAGGAGGGGCCACCGCCGCCCGCACCGTCCGCACCCGGAGACAAGAGCTCCCGAAGTGGGCGATGAACGGCCGGAACGGGGCGGCGCGGCGCGACCTGTGAGAAAAAGCCGAGGGGGAGGAACCCGCCGGCGATGGGGAGGAGGGCGGGGGGCTCGGCGGCCTGGCCGCCACCACCGGGCGGCGCCACGAGGAGCGGCCGGCGCCCCTCTCGGAGCGCCCAGCCACGCCCCAGGGGCGCTCGCTCCGGCGACGAGGGGCTCGGCCAGCCAAGGCCCCGGCTTGGGAGGGGGCGGAAAGGGGGGGACTCCGGGGAGCCGCAGGGGGGAGAGGAGCGACCGCCGGCCAGGAGCCGAACCCCTCACGTGGGGGGCTGAGCTCCCGGGCCGGCAGGGAGGAGAAGTCTGTCTGCCGGGGCGGGGGAGCGCCGGGACCGGCGAGGCGGCGGGCGGAGGGAAAGGAGGATCCTCCGCGCAGTCGGCCCAGGAGAACCGCTCCGTCGATGCGAAAGAGGCAGGGGAGGCCGGTGGCGCGGAGGCGGGGGGGCCCTGGGGGCGGGGGAGGCGAGGCGGGGAGCCGCCGGCGAGGTGGCGGCGTCGAGCGCAGGAACGCCTGCTGGAGCGCCAGCCATCAACTCCTTCACCTGGTCAACCACCTACCAAGTGATTATGCATTACAGTAATCTGTGATTATGCATGTCAGTACCTTGAAAGCCCCAACATAGAATTCATTCCCAAGCATGTCCTGAACCATCCCCCGGAACTGAACGAGGGTGTTGGGTTTGATCAATCCGAGATTTGATGCATCCAACAATGGAACTTGGAAAGGACAACACAGTGTAAGAAATCTCATTTCACCTAGTGAAATATAGTTTGAAATCTCCTAGTAGTCCAGTAGGATCTAATGCATACGAAAATAAATCCCTTCTGCCAACCATAAATCCGTAAATGCATTTGCTCTCAAGATTCTTCTACCTTCTACTATTTCATTTTGATACTAATCACTTCCCCCCTGTTACAGTGCGGAGTGCGGACTGTGTACATAAAATTATAAAATTTTGATAATTTATCTATGATGACGCCAATCAATCTATAATCTGATAGCCTGATACATAGGAAACTGGCAGACGCCAACCAGACCGCGAGTGGATAACCTAATCTCGTGCAGCGTGCTAGCACACGACAGGGAAATGAAGCCAAGAACAGAAACGGGTGGTGCCACGGATTAAGCTCATTATGTATTACTTCATGCATTCATGGTTATTCATCTCTATTTTCCAGCAGATAAGTAAAACTAAGTACTAAACTGTAAAACATAATCTTACGATTCTAGCAGCTCCAGGCTATAGGATGAGTTAAAATTTCCAATACATCTCAAGTGAGCCGATACGAGAGTCCTTGGCAGAGGACACAACAATCTTGTATATTACACTGACAGCTAACTTTAAGATCATCCTTTTGCGTCGGTCAGTTTTTCCCCCTCTTCACAACAGATCAACCTAGACAAGTGAATCGCTAGAACTAGACCAAGATCCACACCCAACAGTGCCAAGCCAGATCCACGAACCCTAGGATTCATTCCGTAGCCAGGCAAATCAGAACGGAAATGTGTCACAAATTTAACAGGACAGCACCCGAAATGCTTCGATCAAACCAATCACGGCACACGAGAACTGCAATCGCTCAGCGTGCTGGGAAGGAGGAGGAGGCTCTCACCGTGTGGCGGGCCGGTGTGGAGGTGCTGCCGCATGTCCCCGGCGGCGTCGAGCTGGCATCGTGCGCGGTAGCCCCGTCGGTGGCGGCGGGCGGCGAGGCCGTGCGGGTCCTGGGGTGCGTCAGCGAGCGGATCCTGGCCGGGGTCCGCCGGGTCAGAGAGGCGGGGCGCGCGGGCGCGGCGAGCGGTGAAGAGTTCGGAGGCACTCGTCATGGCCGGCCGGATCCCCCCGTACGGATTAGGCGCGTGTGCGCGTGTGGCGGTGGCCTGCGTGATACAGACAAAGAATCTCGGGCGGCGAAGCGGACCGAGGAGGCGGGGGCGGAGGGCGAGGGGGAGACGGAGAGGTGGGGGCGCGCGGTGGCGGGGAGGCGTCCGAGGAGCGGGCGGGCCGTGCCGGATGCGAGTGCCATGATTTGGATTTGGAAGAGGGAAGGGGAGGCCGCTGGTAGAGGGGATCTCGTCTGGATCGGGGGTGGGTGGTGTGGGAGAGTGGAGTGGGACGGTTGGTGCGATAGTGGTAGCGCGGCCTGTCCCACGGCGCTACAGCTATCTATCTACTGGTAGCGCAGGTTTTACACCGCGCGCTACTATTAATTTCTGTTGGGAGGGCATGGTGTAAATGATGAGAGTAGTGCGTTTTGAGTGCCCGCGCTACTACTATTCCGTACTAGTAGCGCGTTTTTTTGCCGGGGCTACTACTAATTAGCAGTAGCGTGGGCCAAATAACCCACGCTACTACTAAGTGTCTGTCTATAGACGTTTTCCTAGTAGTGGTTGTTCAAGCTGCCGAGGGAAGAGACGAGAAGGTGTTCGCCAACTATTTCCCTTTGGCACTCAAACCAAATGTGAGGTCTTTGCTGATGCCCTTGCCGGAGAACTCCATCTCGACCTGGGCTGACCTGTGCCATGAGTTCATTGGCGCCTTCACGGGCGGCCATCAAGAACCAGGGCGGCCCAGCGACTTGCAACTCCTCCCGTAGAAGGAAGGAGAGACTCTGCGGAAGTACATGCAGAGGTTCGGCCGAGTACACAGGAACATTCCAAGCATCCACCCGGCAGCTATGATAGCCGGTTCCAGTCCAATGTGCACAATCGTCAGATACATTCCAAGATGATCGTTCGATGCCCAAGACTGTGAAGGAGCTATACACTCTAGTGGGTAAGTGTGCTCGGGTGGAGGAGGGGAGGCGGCTCCCTTGTGAAGAGGATGGCGTTGACATCGACTCAGAAGATGATGACAAGGCCACCAGTCAGAAGAAGAAGAACAAGAAGCACAACAAGAGGCGCAAGGATAAGGCAGTGATGACCGTCGAGGGATCAAGCGCACCTAGTACCGGCAAGAAGGTCAAGACCGAGGTTCCCGGCAAGGAAGTTGCCGCATGCATCGATTGGCGGGAAGCCGTGGCTACCAAGAAGGCTCGGAAGGGTGATGGGTCATACTGCAAGATCCATCGGACTAAGGGCTACGATCTCCAGGAGTGTCATCAGGTTGAGCAGCTCGTCAAGATGTAGAGGGCTGAATATGAGAAGCATGATAAGGAGAAAGGTCGATGTGGCACTGGCGGGAAGGGCCGAGGCGGCGGATCAAGCTGCCCCGGCAAGGCTCCTCAGAATCAAGGAAACCCCGCCAGAGGCTGTGAGAAGGAAGATTGCAATGATGAGAGTGATGGAGGAGATGAAGAGGAAACCAGCGAGCAGGAGTTCCAGAGAGCCACTAACGCCCTGTGCATTGACGAGGGTGCATCTCTACACTCCTCTCACCGCCAACTTAAATAGTGGGCGCGTGAATTCAATGTCGTGGAGCCAGCGGCAGATTCTCGGAAGCCGCACAAGTGGTCCTGCAAGCCCATCATCTTTGACGAGGAGGATCACCCTAACTGCACCACCGCGGTAGGGTGCTTGCCGTTGTTTGTCTCGCCAACAATCCATAACCTCAAAGTCAAAAAGATGTTGGTTGACGGCGGGGCCAGGTTGAATCTGATTTCTCCAAAGGTCATCAGCAAGCTTCAGATAGCAGAGGAAGAGCTCAAGGTTACTGGCACGTTTCATGGGGTCAACCCCGGCAGGAGTCGTCCTAAGGGGAAGATCACACTACCGGTGACATTCGGGGGGGTTGAATTACCGGACTGAGAAGATCGTGTTTGATGTGGTCGACCTCCCCCTGTCGTACAATGGAATCCTTCGTTTCCTAGTTCTGGCCAAATTCATGGCGGCATCCCACTATGCCTACAACACCTTGAAGATGCCAGGGCCGATAGGCGTCATTTCCATTCCATCAGACGAAAAGGACGCAATCATCTACATGGACAAGATGTACCGGGAAGCAGTCGCAGCAGAGGCCGTTGAAGCCACTATTCCCGCCAAGGAAAGTAAAGGAAAGAAGAAAGCTCACAAGGATGCCAGCAAGAAATCTGGGAAGCGTGTCTCTTCGGAGTACGCTGCACCTGTTGATGACTTTCTAGAGAGTTCCAATAGCAAGAGATCCAAGGCTGTTGCACCCATTGTGAAAAAGGTCCCGGCAGGGCTGGCTGGCGCTGATGGTACCTTCCCTTTTAGCGCCACCATCGATGACAAATAGGAAAGCGCGCTCATTGCCTTCCTGCAGGCGAATATCAATGTGTTTTCCTGGCAACCATCTGATATCCCCGGTGTTCTCAGGGAGGTAATCGAGCACCACCTTATTGTCTGCCCACATGTCCGACCCGTCAAGCAGAAGGTCCGGAAGCAAGCTTTGGAGCGGTAGTAGTTCATTGCCGAGGAGATCAATAAACTTGAGGCAGCTGGACTAGTCAGAGGAGTATTGCATCCAATATGGTTGGCAAATCCTGTGGTGGTACGCAAGGCTAATGGGAAATGGAGGCTTTGCGTAGATTTTACAGATTGAACAAGGCATGCCCGAAGGACCCATTCCCTTTGCCACGCATTGACCAGATTGTGGATTCCACCTCCGGGTGCGACCTGCTTTCTTTCCTGGATGCCTACTTTGGATACCACAGGATCATTATGTCCAAGGAAGACGAAAGAAGACCGCGTTCATAACCCCATGTGGCACGTACTGCTTTGTACGGATGCCCTTTGAGTTGAGGAGCGTCGGTTCCACTTTTGCATGGGCAATCGAGATTGGCTTTGAATCACAGCTGCAGAGAAACATTGAAGCCTACATGGATGATATTGTGGTCAAGACCAAGGACAGATAAACCCTCATTCAGGATTTGGAAGAAACCTTTGCTAATCTGTGCAAGATCAACTTGAATCTGAACCCAGAGAAGTGTGTGTTTGGCGTTCCTTCCGGCAAGCTACTTGGCTTCTTTGTGTCCCATCGGGGGATAGAGGGAAACCCTGACAAGATCAAGGATATCGAGTAGATTCAAGCACCCAAGACAATTAAGGACGTGAGGTATTTGACTGGATGTGTTGCCGCGCTTAGCAGATTCATTTCCAATTCTGTCGAGCGCCTTGCCGTTCTTCAAAATCTTGAAGAAGGCAGCACCTTTGGAGTGGACTCCGGAGGCAGACGCTACGCTACGAGATTTTAAGACCTACCTTTCCTCTATGCCCACTTTAGTTGCTCCCGAACCACAAGACCTGTTGCTGCTATACTTAGTGGCAACTAATCAAGTGGTTAGTGCAGCACTAGTGGCGCAGCGGGAAGTAGAAGAAGCAGAAGCCATAGCCATTGTCCCCTCTGGAGAGGAAGGTGAACACGTCCCGGCAAGGTCAGATGTAGTTCAAGACAAGGGAGAACAGGACAATGGAGATAGTCCCAAGGTTGCGGCAAGGAAGAAAGTAGTGCAGCGCCCATTGTACTTTGTCAGCTCCCTATTGAAGGGGGCTATGTCAAAGTACTGTGGCATGCAAAAGTTCATTTTTGGCCTCGTCATGGCCTCAAGGAAACTGTGCCACTACTTCCAAGCACACGATATCACAGTTGTCACCCTCTTTCCTTTGCTATGCATACTCAAAAACCCAGAAGCCACCGGAAGAATAGTGGAGTGGGCTTTGGAGTTATCCAGCTTTGGTTTGAAGATTGAGAGCAACTCAACTAGTCAGAGCAGAGCACTGGTAGAGTTTATTGCGGAGTGGACGCCAACCCCTGATGAAGAAGTATTGGAGACAGTTACCCCCGGCGGGAAGCGCCCCAAGAATGGATTATGTATTTCGATGATGCCTTCTCCCTACAAGGTGCAGGGGCTGGCGTGCTTCTCGTTGCTCCCACCGGGGAATACCTTAAGTATGTCGTCCAAATGCATTTTCCCCAGGAGAAGGCTACCAACAATACTACAGAGTATGAAGGGCTCCTTGCCAGGCTCAGGATTGCAACAGAACTGGGAATCAACAAGCTAATCATCCGCAGAGATTCGCAACTCGTGGTGAGACAAGTAAACAAGGATTACCAAAGTCCATTGATGGAGGCATACATTGAGGAAGTGAGAAAGTTGGAGGAGTGCTTTGATGGATTGCAAAAGAGCATGTACCCCGTGCGGAAAATAGCACTACTGATCAATTGTCAACGCGCGCTGCGCAAAAACTCCATGTGGGCCAGGTACTTTTGTTCTCCATCTGACTCAGCCCTCTGTATCCCCAGCAACAATGGATAGAAAGAGGAGGAAACTGGACTTCGGTAAGTGAGGGAGTCCTAGATTAGGGGGTCCTCAGACGGTCGGACTATATACTTTAGCCGGACTATAGGACTATGAAGATACAAGATTAAAGACTTCGTCACGTGTCCGGATGGGACTCTCCTTGGCGTAGAAGGAAAGCTTGGCAATACGGATATGTAGATCTCCTCCCTTGTAACCGACTCTGTGTAACCCTAGCCCCCTCCGGTGTCTATATAAACCGGAGAGTTTAGTCCGTAGGAAAACAACAAGGATACCATAGGCTAGCTTCTAGGGTTTAGCCTCTACGATCTCGTGGTAGATCAACTCTTGTAATACTCATATCATCAAGATCAATCAAGCAGGAAGTAGGGTATTACCTCCATCGAGAGGGCCCGAACCTGGGTAAACATCGTGTCCCCCGCCTCATGTTACCATCCGCCTTAGACACACAGTTCGGGACCCCCTACCCGAGATCTGCCGGTTTTGACAACGACATTGGTGCTTTCATTGAGAGTTCCACTGTGTCGTCATCATAAAGCTGGATGGCTCGTCTTGTTGTCAAGGACAACATCACCTCTGGGGGAGCCTTGGCTATAGGCCAAACTCTCCGACTAGGCGGTTTCGTCCTGACCACCCGTTCGGCCGCTGTGCCGACGATGACTTCTCGGGTCATCGAAAACAGCCTCCACGTCGGCTCGGAATTCACCGAGCAGATGGATCCAATGGAGCTCTCCTCTTTGAAAGAGCTCTTGGATCGCATCACCACTTTGGGAGTCGCTACGGACTATGATCGGATTGGGCTTAAACCCGACCAAAGGGAGATTAACTCTCCACCGGTCACCCATCAGATAGCGGTGGTGGAGGAGCAATGCGGCAATTCTTCCTCTATCTTGAGGACAAACTATGTCCGGATTCCCAAGCTCCCCGAGCCGGATACCTGTCTACGGGAGGACATCGCCCAAACCCTGAACCTAGAATCTGGCAGCGGGCTAGACCTATTGGGCAACATCCCGGAGCCCGAATTTCCAAGATCAGAAACTCCTCTGCCCCTGGGTCTCAGATCGGGTCAGGGTTCGGACTTAAATCCACCCACCCACCCAGATATAAGCGATCTTTCCCACATTAGACAAGAGCCCTAGGAGACAGTACAACACTATTGGGCCAGATTCCTCCTTGTAATGAACAAGGTCAAGCACTGTCGAGAGGAGGACGCAATTTCATTCTTTTGCAATAATTGCATGGACAAGGGAATCCTCAACGCCATAAGTCGCCGTGACATAGCACACTTCGCTGACTTGGCAGCCATAGTACAGAAGTACTGTGCAATGGAAAGCGCCTGCAAAACCCAAACAAAATTCTGGGACCCTCTGGCTCTCACTAAAACCCCCGTCCAAATTAAAAGGGTGTACTCTCATAAATCACCCGATCCAATTGCAAAGAAACAAAAGCCCACTATAGGGCGTCGAACCGTACTGGAGGGATGGCTCAACGGGCCATGCAAAATTCACGGTACAGCGGATACCACCGACACACAGCCTTAGAGCATGTTGGGTACTCCGGCAGGTGGCCAAGAGCGGTGAGGATATCCTCATCAACAATACTGCAGAGCGCCATCCCCTGGAGAACAACAATATAGTATTTACAGTCTTCGAGATCTTCGCCTCAAATAATAGGCGCAAGCGAGCACTCCGCAGCCTCGCCGAAGTCTGCCACGTAGCAGCAATAAATCCATGGAGCGACACGGCTATCACCTTCAACGCCAGTGATGAACCCAAATTCTGAACAGCCCGAGCACCAGCCGCCCTGGTCCTTAGTCCAATTGTGGACGGCTTCTGGCTTACTAAAGTTCTCATGGACGGCGGCAGCGGACTAAACCTCATCTATCAGGAGACCCTTCGAAAAATGGAAATAGACAGAAGCCGCATTGAGCAAAGCAGCACGACCTTTAGAGGAATCATCCCTAGTCGGGAGGCACGATGTGCTGGGAAAATCACACTAGATGTGGTATTCGGCACGCCGGAAAATTATAGGTCCGAAGAAATCACACTCCAAGTGGCCCCGTTCAATAGCGGATACCACACCCTTCTAGGGCGGGAGGCATTTACGATCTTCCAAGCTATACCCCATTACGAGTACATGAAGCTCAAAATGCCCGGACCAATGGAATCATCACTCTAGCTAGTGATCCGGACATAGCACTCCGCGCTGAAAATAAAACAGTCACACTGGCCCTCGAGGCGTTATCCGAAGCCCTAGCAGCCGAGGAATTAACTACGCTACGCTCCACAGTGGACAGGGACGACGTGATACTCGATAAAAGATCCAAGTACACCTCTTTTAAACCAGTGGATGAAATAGTCAAATTCCAAGTCCATCCAACGGACCCTACAAAAACAGCATCCATCGGGGCACAGTTAAACCCCACAAAAGACTCCGCACTACAGGAGTTGTTGCGTGAGAATTGGGACATCTTCACCTGGCATCCTTCAGACATGCCAGCAATCCCACGCAGGCTGGCCGAGCACAGCCTTAACATCCTAAAGGGATTCAAGCCGGTCAAGCAAACTCTCCGGCGCTTCTCTGAGCCTAAGCGACAAGCCATGGGAGAGGAGCTAGCCAAGTTACTTGAGGCCAGATTCATTCGAGAAATAAAACATCCGGACTGGCTAGCAATCCTGGTGATGGTACCAAAGAAGGACAAATCCTGGTGCCTGTGCGTCGACTTCAAGGACCTTAATAAGGCTTGCCCAAAGGATCCCTTCCCCCTCCCTTGCATTGATCAAATTATCGATGCTACCGCAGGACACGACTCATTGTGCTTCCTCGACGCATACTCCGGATACCACCAAATTAAGATGGCGGAGTCCGATCAAGCCGCAACAGCATTTATCACTCCATACGGCCCCTTTTGTTTTAACACCATGCCTTTCGGGCTCAAAAACGCCGGTGCAACCTATCAATGCATGATTCAGACATGCTTGGAGACACAGATTGGCAAAACAGTGGAGGCATACATAGACGATGTGGTCATTAAAACAAGGCATGTCGAATCCTAAATAGACGACTTGAGGCTCACGTTCGATAATCTCCGAACATATGACATTAAGCTCAACCCGGAAAATGCGTCTTAGGCGTGCCCGCCAGAAATCTCCTAGGCTTCATCGTCTCCAGCAGAGGAATCGAAGCAAATCCGGCTAAAATTCGAGCTCTGTCACAGTTGGCCATCCCAACGGACCTCAAGCAAATCCAGAAACTAACTGGATGCGTGGCTGCTCTAAGCCGCTTCATCTCTCGATTAGGAGAAAAGGCACTACCTCTTTATCGCCTCCTGCGATGCACCGAACACTTCGAGTGGACGGACGCGGCTACGGCCGGATTAGAAGAAATAAAAGCCGTTTTGGCCACAAACCCAATCCTGGCCGCACCTAACATCGTCGAACCAATGCTGCTATATATAGCGGCAACACACCAAGTTGTAAGCGCAGTGCTCGTCGTCGAACGAGAGATGGACGGACATAAATTCCCGCTTCAAAAGCCGGTATACTATGTATCCACCGTCCTCACTCTGTGAAAATCACGGTACCCACATTATCAAAAGATAGCATATGCGGTCTTCATGGCATCCGGGAAACTACGACACTACTTTCAAGAGTGTTCAATTACGGTGGCCTCTGAAGTGCCACTCAACGACATAATAAACAACCGCGAGGCCACGGGACGGATTGCTAAATGGGCTATTGAGCTCCTCCTATTCGACATAATATACAAACCATGACGAGCCATTAAGTCTCAAGTACTGGTTGATTTCATCGCCGAATGGACAGAAGCCGAACTCCTTAAAGAGTACGGCGCGTACTCCAATTGGATTATGCACTTCAACGGCTCTAAAATGCTGGCTGGTCTAGGGGCTGGCGTCGTCCTGACGTCCCCCACCGGAGATACAGTCCAATACATACTCCAAATACTATACAGACTCCAACAATGCAGCCGAATACGAGGCCCTGTTACATGGTCTCCGGATGGCAGTCTCCATGGGCATTCAACGCCTGGAGGTGCGGGGGGACTCGAACCTCGCAATATCTCAAATAAATGGAGACTTCAACGCCAAGGATCCGAAAATGGCGGCTTATCGCAACGCCGTCCTCAAAATGTCAGCTCGGTTCGAGGGGCTTGAATTCCACCATGTGGCTCGGGAAAACAATCAGGCGGCGGATATCCTCGCCCGTATCAGCGCTAAGCGCGACCCTGTCCCACCTAACATCTACTTGAAAAGGCTGTTTAAACCATCCGTGGTATGGGAAGGTGAAAGCACAAGTGCTCCCTAGGTGGTTTCGGTAATTAATGTCAACATATCTCTTGTTGGACTAACACTTTTACTTAGTATGTTTCAGATAAGTTCAACAATGAAGTGGCATGGACTAGAGGATGTGGAACCCCTTTGAAATGCTAAGGACAAAGGATTGGCGAAAGCTCCAACCTTAAGACTCTACATTTTCTATTTTAGTGATCCAAGATCACATCGAGTCTATAGGAAAAGCCAATACTATCAAGGAGGGATGAGGTGTTGCTTAATGAGGCTCTTGCTCAAAGTGCTTAGTGATATGCTCCAAAGCCCTCAACTACTTTCTCACATCCTCATATGACCTAAACCAAAAGTCAAACTCGGCCCCACCGATTCTTCCTATCCGGCGCCACCGAGTTCAGATGTCATAGCCACTGCCACAAACCCTAGGCAAATTGGTCTCACCGATAGGGATCTCGGTCTCACTGAGATGGGATTGCAATCTCTCTGTATGGATCTATTACCAAAATCGGTCTCACCGAGTTCGCGTAATCGGTCCTATCGAGATTGCAATGTAAACTCTATGTTTCCTTTTCGTAACGTTTCGGTCTCACAGAAATGAGTGAATCGGTCCCACCGAGTTTACCTGACCAACTCTCTGGTTAGCTTATTACCAAAATAGGTCTCACCGAGTTTGTGTAATTGGCCTCACCGAGATTACGTTATGCCCTAATCCTAACCATATCGGTCCTACCGAGTTGCATGTCGGTCCCACCGAAAATCCTAACAGTCACTAGATTTGTTGAATCGGTCTGACCGAGTTTATCAATTCGGTCCCACCGAGATTGGCAACTTGTGTGTAACGGTTAGATTTTGTGTGGAGGCTATATATACCCCTCCACCTCCTCTTCATTTGTGGAGAGAGCCATCAGAACAAACCTACACTTCCAACTTACCTTTTCTGAGAGAGAACCACCTACACTTGTGTTGAGGCCAAGATATTCCATTCCTACCATATGAATCTTGATCTCTAGCCTTCCCCAAGTTGCTTTCCACTCAAATCTTCTTTCCACCAAATCCATATCCTGTGAGAGAGAGTTGAGTGTTGGGAAGACTATCATTTGAAGCACAAGAGGAAGGAGTTCATCATCAACACACCATTTGTTACTTCTTGGAGAGTGGTGTCTCCTAGATTGGCTAGGTGTCACTTGGGAGCCTCCAATAAGATTGTGGAGTTGAACCAAGGAGTTTGTAAGGGCAAGGAGATCGCCTACTTCGTGGAGATCTACCGCTAGTGAGGCAAGTCCTTCGTGGGCGACGGCCATGGTGGGATAGACAAGGTTGCTTCTTCGTGGACCCTTCGTGGGTGGAGCCCTCCTGGACTCGCGCAGTCGTTACCCTTCGTGGGTTGAAGTCTCCATCAACGTGGATGTACGATAGCACCACCTATCGGAACCACGACAAAAACATATGTGTCTTCTATTGCGTTTGAATCCTCCAAACCCTTCCCTTTACGTTCTTGCAAGTTGCATGCTTTACTTTCCGTTGCTCATATATGTCGGCGTTCTGGGAAAGGGGGTCCCCAGACTTGCCTGCCTGCGGCCTGCGGCGTGGCTCGAGGAGGGGCCCAGCACGGCCCATCTTCATCAACATAGACCCAAGTCCTCGCGAGGGGCCAAGCCTCACGGGGCGGACGACACGGAGCTTCCTCAAGCACGGCCTCATCAGGCTGGCTCGCGAGGAGGCGGAGAGATCAAGGCGGGGTACCTCACGAGGTGCCCGTGGCGCAAGCCATGACGACCAAGGGCGCCAGGCGGGCGCCAGCCCGCGTAGTGTCCTCCTTTCCTCTTTGGTGCAAAGGGAGCAAGCGCAGGCAAGAGCATCAAGTAAAGGCACCCGTTTCGGTGCAACGAGACCAAGACCAGTCCAACGGCAGGGAGGAAGTCATTGTGGAGCCCAAGCCAGCGTCACCACCAGAGCCTTTGGCACGCGAGGACCAACTTTAGTCAGGATAAGTGTACCAGATGTTCCCCTTCAAAATGGCCAATTGTTGGCGCCCTTCCCGCTCAATATTTGGGAAGAGGCCCAGGGCCTTTGCCTATAAATAGGACTAGCCACCCCCAGGGTAGGGGGGCAATCAAGAAGGGAGAATCTAGAAGCCAAGAGAGAAACTAGCTAGGATCGGATCGAGTAGCATCACAGAGAGAGAGAGAGAGAGAAGGGCGACTGAACTCCTCCTAGAAGTTCATCCCCCCAGCCAAGAACAGACCCTCGCAAGGCTGTTCTTCCTTGTATTGCTCATCATCATCAGCCCAAGAGGCAATCCACCACACCACACACTGGAGTAGGGTATTACACCACAACGGTGGCCCGAACCAGTATAAACCATGTGTCTCTTGTGCTGTTCTTTCCATAGATTAGATCTTAGCGAGGCGGAGGGGTGCAGGTAGGTAGAAGGCGAAATCTCCACGCGCACCCCAGTGTTCGAACCTTAAGGGTCTGCCGGAACCCAAAATCCGACATTTGGCGCGCCAGGTAGGGGTGCACCGGAGTTTTCCCTTCCACCACCGCCACGACCTGCCCCACGATGAGTAGCGCGTCGCCCGCTCCGGCCGCCGGCGCCAGCACGGGGGCCAAGGGGTTCCGAGCCCTGGCCCCAGCCCTGCAACGGGTACGGTGGCCAGACAAGTTCAAGCCAACGACGCCGCCGCGCTACAGCGGCGCGACTGATTCGCTGGCCTTCTTGCTGGCGTACGAGGAGGCCATCCTCGAAGCTGGAGGTGATGATAGGGTCATGGCCAACTGGCTTCCCATGGCCCTCACTGGCGCTCCACGCGCATGGCTGCTCCACCTGCCGGCAGCCTCCGTGGCCTCTTGGGAAGAGCTCCGCAGCCTCTTCCTCGCCCACCACGCTACACCAACACCCTCGGTCGTCGCGGCCCTCCTGGGCGGCTCGCAGGTGCCACCTACAAGTCACCACGTCAAGCCGTTCATCCGCCGGGTCAGCGTCGCTTCCACGCGGCAGGGGGCTCCCCCGGACTGGGCGGCGCCCAAGGCCGGTCTGACCTTCAGCTCAGAGAACCACCCCTCCAACTCGGCCTGCTCGGGTGCGCTCCCCATGCTGTGCACCACCACCATCTGCCAGGTGGCCGTCACCAGAACTCTCATCGATGGCAGCGCGGGCCTCAGCTTTCTCTCGGTTGAGGCCTTCAACCTCCTATGCACACCCCTGGAACGGCTGCAACCCAGCCGGCCCTTCTCAGGCGTTGGGGGCGGGTCATCCAGCTCCTTGGGACAGATCCGGCTCCCAGTAACCTTCGGCACCTACGACAACTTCCGCACGGAGCTAGTCGACTTCGACATCGCCCTCATCGGCCTCCCCTACAACGCCATCCTCGGCTATCCAGCGTTGGCCCAGTTCATGGCTGCGACGCACCCAGCGTACAACCTCATGAAGATGCCCGGGAGCAGCGGTGTCCTCACCGTGCACGGGGACACCGGAGACGCGCTGCGAGTGCTCAAGCTCGCCTTCAAGACAGTGGCGTCGGCACAGCCCGCCGACTCGGAGACCCCCGAGCCCAAGGGGGCTGCACCCGCCAAGAAGAAATAGTTGTTCACCCAAGACAAGGCAGAAACCAAGCAGATACCCATCGATGAGGACGGGTCCACCAATGCCACTTCCACCATAGGCGCCAACCTCGAGCCCGAGCAGGAGGAGGCCCTGGTCAGGTTCCTGCGTGCGAACAAGAAGGTATTCGCTTGGGAGCCTGACCAGTTGGCGGGGATCCCTAGGAGCGTAATCGAGCATCACCTCAACGTGTGCCCCAACGTGCGCCCTGTGAAGCAGAAGGCAAGGCGGCAGTCCACAGAAAAGCAGGCCTTCATCGTCCAAGAGACCCGCAAGCTAGAAGCCACTGGGGTCATTCGCGAGGTCCGATACCTGGATTGGTTGGCCAACCCTGTCGTTGTGCCAAAGAAGGGAGGGAAGGAGCGCATGTGTGTCGACTTCACCAACCTCAACAAGGCATGCCTGCAAGATCCATTCCCGCTCCCCTGCATCGACCAGATCGTCGATTCCACCGCGGAATGCGACCTGCTATGCTTCTTGGATGCCTTCTATGGGTATCACCAGATCAAGATGGCGGTAGAATACATCGAAAAGACAGCCTTCCTAACCCCGTGTGGGGTGTACTACTACACATGCATGCCACTTGGGCTGCGTAACGCAGGGGCGACCTTTCAGCGGCTGATGCACATCACCTTGGGCCCGCAGCTCGGGAAGAACGTCGAGGCTTACATAGATGACATAGTGGTGAAGTCTCGGGAGGCCAGGACCCTGATACAAGACCTGGAGGAAACCTTCGCGAGCCTCAACGCAGTGAACCTGCAGCTCAACCCAGAGAAGTGTGTGTTCGGAGTCCCCTCGGGCAAGCTCTTGGGTTTCCTCGTGTCCCACCGAGGCATCGAGGCTAACCTGGAAAAGGTCAAGGCGGTCGAGGACATGAGCCCGCCAAAGACCCTCAGAGAAATGCAGAAGCTCACTGGGCGCGTGACCGCGCTAGGGCGCTTCATCTCCAAGTTGGGGGAGCGAGCGATGCCCTTCTTCCAGCTAATGAAGAAAAAGGGGCCCTTTGAATGGACTGAAGAGGCCGACAAGGCGTTCCAAGATCTCAAGAGATACCTGACCAGCCCTCCGGTCATGGTGGCTCCGCGCCCTAAAGAGCCCCTGGTGCTTTACCTCGCCGCCACTCCCTACTCCGCCAGCACAGCCCTGGTGGCGGTTAGGGAGGAGCGTCGAATCAAAACCACAGCATCAGCCCGGGACAAGGCAAAACAGGAACAAGGAAGGCCCACAGAAACCGCCATCGCAGCTAAGGAGGATCAGCCGCCGCAGAGGAGTGCACCAGAGGCGGAAGGGGCCCCTCTCCCAGATGGCCAGCCTCCGGAGGCCCCATCGCCTCAGGAGGCACCATGGTCTCCGGGGGGCGTCACCAGCACTGACGGACACAACCTCGTCGAGCACCTAGTGTACTTCGTCAGCACGGTGTTGCGCGATGCGAGGGCACGGTACCCCATGCCTCAGAAGCTCCTCCTCGCGCTACTGGTGGCCTCGCGCAAGCTGCGGCACTATTTTCAGGGTCACCCCATCAAGGTCGTCTCATCATACCCCTTGGAGAGAGTGCTCAGGAGCCCTAACTCAGCTAGAAGGGTCGCTGAGTGGAACATAGAACTACAAGCGTTTCAGCTCGAATTCAGCACGACCAGAGTCATCAAGGGAGCAGCATTAGCAGATTTTGTGGCAGAATGGACGGAGGCCCCAGGCCTCAAGGCCGACGAGGATCGGTCCCTCTCCCCGGGAAGCGAGGCGCCAGAAGGCTGGGTCATGTACTTCGATGGGGCGTTCTCCAGGCATGGCGCTGGGGCTGGGGCGGTGCTCATATCGCCCACTCAGGACAAGCTCTACTACGCTGTACAGCTCTGTTTCCAGCAAGGTGAAAAGGTCTCCAACAACATAGCGGAGTATGAAGGTCTAATAGCGGGCTTGAAGGCTGCAGCTGCCCTGGGGGTGAAATGCCTCACCATCAAGGGTGATTCGCAGCTCCTTGTCAATTTCTCCAACAAGGTGTACGAGCCGAAAGATGAGCACATACCTTGCGGAGGTCCGCAGGATGGAGAAGAAGTTCTGGGGGTTGGAGTTGCAGCATGTGCCCCGTGGCACCAATCAGGAGGCCGACGACATTGCCAAACGGGCGTCCAGGCGGTTACCTCAGGAGCCTGGCGTCTTCGAGGAGCGGCTCTTCAAGCCCTCAGCCCTGCCGTCATTGTCAAACACGGCTCAGCCTCAGGAGGAGCTCCCCAGCCACCTGCCTTAGGAGCCCCGGTCTGTGGCCTGGCCTCAGGAGCACGCCTGCTCCTGACGATGGAACCCCAGGAGGGGTGCTGGATCACGGAGCTCCGGAGTTACTTAACACAAGGGACCCTGCCAGAGAAGGAGGAGGAAGCGGAGCGTGTGGCACGACTAGCCACGGCATACTGCATCAAGGATGGAGAGCTCTACCGGAAGCGACCAAACGATTTATCCCTGCGCTGCATCTCCAGGGAGCAAGGAAAGGAACTGCTGGAAGATATACACGGCGGAGACTATGGACATCATTCATCATCACGGACCCTCGTCGGCAAGGCGTTCCGCAGTGGGTTTTATTGGCCCACCGCACTCAATGACGCCGTCGAACTGGTGAAGGCTTGTGAGGCCTGCCAGTTCCACGCCAAGCAGATCCATCAGCCGGCAGGAGGCCTGCAGACTATACCCCTTTCGTGGCCGTTCGTAGTCTGGGGGCTGGACATCCTGGGCCCGTTTCCTCGGGCGCCAGGGGGCTACCGCTACCTCTACATCGCCGTGGACAAGTTCACCAAGTGGGCTGAAGTAGAGGCCGTCCGCACCATCCCCGCGGGTTCCGCGGTCAAGTTCATCAGGGGCATCGTGAGCCGGTTCGGGGTGCCGAACCGCATTATCATAGACAACGGTTCGCATTTCACCAGTAACCTCTTCAAAACATACTGTGCTAACCTTGGAACGCAGATATGCTACGCTTCGGTGGCGCACCCCCGAAGCAACGGCCAGGCCGAGCGAGCCAAGGCAAAGGTCCTGAGGGGCCTCAAGACCAGGACGTTCAAGAAGAAGCTGGAGGCCTGCGGCAGAGGTTGGTACGATGAGCTTAAGTCCGTGTTGTGCTCCATCCACACAACCGTGACCAAGCCGACTGCAGAGACCCCGTTCTTCCTGGTCTACGGAGCCGAAGCGGTCTTCCCTCACGAGGTCAGACGTCGCTCCGCACGGGTCCTGGCGTTCGACGAGGCGCAGCAGGACGCCATGCGGGGGATGGACCTTGTGCTGGGGGAGGAACGTCGCCGAGAGGCCGCGCTGCGAGCGGCGAGGTACCAACAAGCACTGCGACGATATCACTGCCGCAACATCCGCCCCAGAACTCTCGAGGTAGGAGACCTCGTGCTCAGGCGGGTTCTCTCTAGGGAGGGACTGCACAAGCTCTCTCCCATGTGGGAGGGCCCGTTCAAGGTTGTTCATGTTTCCAGGCCTGGCTCCGCGCGCTTGGAGACTCAGGAGGGGGTGCCGGTCCAGAACGCATGGAACATCCAGCACCTCCGGAGGTTCTACCCCTAAAAAGGCCCAGAGCCTGTGAAGAAGGCGAATGCCTGTGAAGATTATTCTTTTTGGAAAAGGCCCAGAGCCTGTGAAGAAGGCGAATGCCTGTGAAGCTATCTCGTTTGGGAAAAGGCCCGAAGCCTGTGAAGAGGGCAAATGCCCGTGAAGCCTGCTCCCCCCAAGAAAGGCCCGGAGCCTATGAAGAAGGCCAACGCCTGTGAAGCTCGCCGCCCGTGACACTCTCACGTAATAATGAGTTGGGGCTGTACACGCCCCGGAGTCTCAGGAGCGCCGGCCTCAGGCCCTGGGGCTCCCTCCCACGCCCAGTGGCAGCACTTAGCTCCGCGCTGGTGAGAAGACGTCGAAGACTAGATTAGGTGCCGGACGCGGCTTTTTCATTTGCTTTCCGCAGTTGGCTTGTTCATTCTCATTCGAAGTTTTATTGAAGCTGTTGCCGTCTTTGACTTGTGGTTCTTCGACTTTTCACTCTCCTTCCTCGATTTCTCTTATGCAAGGCCTCGCGAGGGGGGCAGCCGAGCGCCCTCGTGAGTGTTTCCGTCCTAGTCGTTCAAAGGTTTCACGACCTGGGTCCATTACAGGAGCACCCCTCCAGTCCGTGCCCCATGGGCACCGCGACACGAACACAGGGCCTGGGTCGGTCGCCCCCCCCCCCCCACAGCTGGGGCCGGGAACTATCCACACATGGGCACGTAGCCGGAAGGCATGATAACGGAAGCAAAGCGATGATTAACAGCAATAACCCAAACACGCCCCCGCGGGGCTCCATGCTACTGTCTTTTTACGCAGGAAAAAGGAAAAGAAAGAACAAATCAGGTGTAGCTCGCCTCACACCGGCCTACAGGGAAGACTCGAGCTGCCTCCGGGGCTCAGGCAGACTCCCTCTCACGCTTCACTGAGGCGCGACGGCGGGCAGACGCGCTACCACCTCCCAAGCAGGTACGACAGCATGGAGGCTGACCGCGGCCACCGCTAGAAGAGTCGCCGCCTGAAGAAGAACCGGTGAAGCTTGGGGAACCCTGAGCGCCGCCAATCACGCCAGCGCTATCCTCTCCATCATCGTCGGGGCTGGGTCCCCGGCCGCGGTCGTCGTCCTCAGGGCAGCACCCTGCACGGCGACCATCTTACCCAAACACCCTCACGTAGAGGGTGGCATCGCCGTCAAACTTGAAGTGCAGGGTGCACCGACGGCTCAGGCCACGCGCACGGGCAAACATCTGCCAACCGCGGTTCAAGGCCAGGCTCCCGGCCGCGGAGACCTCCAGTGAAGCCCATGAGGCCTGGCTGCAGCAGCCGTCTGCCTGAAGCCAGAGGCCGCCCGGGAGCTCGCCGAGGAGGAAGCGAGGAAGTTGAAGCCGGGTGCTAGTCAGCTCAGCCGACCACACAACGAACTCCGGCAGCACCTCTGCAGCGCGAAAGCGCGGCCTAGGGGAATGCGTGACCGAAGCGCGCCCCCCGGCCGCAGCAGTCCGCCCGTCACCATGCTGGAAATCATCTCCACAGCCGCGGGGAGCTGCCGTGGAGGCCACAGCATGTTGCGAGGGCGCCCTCGGCCGCGCTTGGGCGGGGGAGAGGCAGGCTCAACCTGGTGAGCCTTCCCCTTCTCTGCGGCCGAGAACCTCCTCGACGGAGCCATGAAGAAGAAGGAGAAGCAAGGGGGGATGAACTGGAAGTGCGCGCGCCGCTCCGTACTTATAGCCGGCGAGGGCCAACTGTCGGCCCCCACGATTGCAGGTAATCATGACCTGCTTTGCATGTAGGGACTTGTCCAATCCGTGCAGTTGCCGAGGCGCCGTGGGGAAGTGGAGACGCCCACGTCCAATCAACCGCCACGCGGTGCCCAAGGCCGCAGGCTGTTAGGGCCCGCGGCGCTTCGCTCTTGCCCTTTCGCCTCCCTGCACGTCCAAGTCCGGGCACGCCTTAGGCCCGGGGGCTACTGTCGGTGTTCTGGGAACGGGGGTCCCCAGACTTGCCTGCCTGTGGCCTGCGGCGTGGCTCGAGGAGGGGCCCAGCACGGCCCATCTTCATCAACACAGACCCAAGACCCTCGCGAGGGGCCAAGCCTCGCGGGGCGGACGACACGGAGCTTCCTCAGGCACGGCCTCATCAGGCTGGCTCGCGAGGAGGCGGAGAGATCAAGGCGGGGTACCTCACGAGGTGCCCGTGACCAAGCCATGATGACCAAGGGCGCCAGGCGGGCGCCAGCCCGCGCAGTGTCCTCCTTTCCTCTTTGGTGCAAAGGGAGCAAGCGCGGGCGAGAGCATCAAGTAAAGGCACCCGTTTCGGTGCAACGAGACCAAGACCAGTCCAACGGCAGGGAGGAAGTCATTGTGGAGCCCAAGCCAGCATCACCACCAGAGCCTTTGGCAGGCGAGGACCAACTTTAGTCAGGATAAGTGTACCAGATGTTCCCCTTCAAAATGGCCAATTGTTGGTGCCCTTCCCGCTCAATATTTGGGAAGAGGCCCAGGGCCTTTGCCTATAAATAGGACTAGCCACCCCCAGGGTAGGGGGCAATCAAGAAGGGAGAATCTAGAAGCCAAGAGAGAAACTAGCTAGGATCGGATCGAGTAGCATCACACACACAGAGAGAGAGAAGGGCGACTGAACTCCTCCTAGCAGTTCATCCCCCCAGCCAAGAACAGACCCTCACGAGGCTGTTCTTCCTTGTATTGCTCATCATCATCAGCCCAAGAGGCAATCCACCACACCACACACTGGAGTAGGGTATTACACCACAACGGTGGCCCGAACCAGTATAAACCCTGTGTCTCTTGTGCTGTTCTTTCCATAGCTTAGATCTTAGCGAGGCGGAGGGGTGCAGGTAGGTAGAAGGCGAAATCTCTGCGCGCACCCTAGTGTTCGAACCTTAAGGGTATGCCGAAACCCGAAATCCGACAATATACTCTTTGCATGCTTGCTTGATATGTATTGTGTTTGTTAAACTTGTGCCAAAACTCCACTTCAACTTAAAGAAATTAAAAATTGCAACTTTTGGTACTTAGTGTCTAATCACCCCCCCCCTCTTGACACCTCTTCTCGATCATTTCAGAAGGGGACACCGGTAACAATAGTCCGGACCCGGCCACAACACCAGATACCGAACACTCTGACACACTCGGAGGCTCTACCACCGAAATAACACCTTCAGCCCACGTGATAAGGGTTGTCATTGCCCTGTGGACAGAACCATTGCCGTCCTACCTAACTAGGCAGGAACTACCCGAGGACCAAAATGAGGCACGCTGCATAGTGCGGCGGTCTAAAGCCTACAAGGTCCACGAGGGAGAGCTTTATAAGAAAAGCACTATCGGAGTCCTTCAAAGGTGCATCTCCGAAGAGGAAGGCCAGAAGCTTTTGGCAGAAATCCATGCCGAACTCGGCGGCCACCACGCCGCAGCTCGGGCCCTTGTAAGCAAGGCCTTCCGTACAGGTTTCTATTGGCCGACGGCCCGAGCAGACACACAGGACCTTGTTCAATGTTGCATCAGTTGCCAACTTTTCGCAAACCAAAGCCATATGCCGCCTATCGCTCTCCAAACAATCCCCATTACTTGGCCCTTTGCGGTCTGGGGGCTTGATATGGTCGGACCCCTCAAAGGGGGAACCCATAAGAAAAAATACCTATTGGTCATGGTGGACAAATTCACCAAATGGTTAGAAGCCAAACCAGTCAAAACGGCTGAATCCGGACCAGTGATAGACTTCATATCTGGGGTTGTACACCGTTATGGCATCCCCCACAGCATCATCACCGATAATGACTCGAACTTTACAGCCGATGAGGTAAAACTTTGGTGCAGCAACATGGGCATCAAGCTCGATTATGCTTCTGTCTATCACCCGCAAACTAACGGTCAAGTCAAGCGAGCAAATGGTCTTATCATGAGCGGCATTAAACCCAGATTAGTGCGGTCCTTAAAGGAATCAAACACACACTGGGTAGAGGAGCTCGACTCCGTCCTATGGAGGCTGTGGACCACGCCGAATCGCACTACGGGATACACACTGTTTTTTATGGTGTATGGCACAGAGGCGGTACTGCCCTGCGACATAATTCATGACTCACCTCGAGTGCGCATGTATGAAGAAAAAGAGGCTGAGCTTGATCGACAGGACAGTTTGGACACCCTGGAGGAGGAGCGTGACGTGGAAAAAGCCCGTTCCGCAATCTATCAGCAACAGGCTCGAAGGTATCAAAGCAGAGAAGTACGGGCCAAAACCTATAACGTTGGCAAACTCGTTGTACGCCTACCAGAGAAGAAAAAGAACATGCTCAAGCCCAAATGGGAAGGTCCCTTCATTATTGACCAAGTTCTGACCGGTGGAGCGTACCGTCTGCAGGATGCATCGGATAATTGACTCGAGCCAAACCCATGGAACGCAGCCAGACTCTGAAGGTTCTACACCAAGTTCCGGACTCTATGTTCGTCTCCTTACCTCCATCAATTTTTTACATATCCGTTATCTGTCTTTTATCTCTTTCTTTTTTCCTTTTTCTTCGAGGCCTTAAAAAGCTAAATTGTGTCTTGACTACACAATCTTGACGCGCTAACCACGCTCATTATACCTGGGGGCTTCTTATACATAAGCTTAATATAACTATTCTCCGGGCTCTATGCCCCACACATGTGTTATTCTTCCACATGTACCTTTTTTCGCCATTATATGCATCAATATGACTTAAGTTTTGGCCAAGATGGGTTGCCTGGCTCTTGTGTTTATGCCCTACGTTCCCGTTCATTCGGCTAGGGCATAAGGGGAGCACCTCTGCGATCGTTACTGCCGGGTCAGCCGGATGTGTACCTCAGACTGGGTGAAGCCGAAAGCTAGCGTTCTTAAGGGAATACTCGGTCGGTGAACAAAAGATGACTTTTATTTATTTTGTTACATGCCCCCATATGTTTATAGCCTGCGTCTCTTTTCGCAATTTGGACATGCACATTAGGGCATGCGTACCCAGTGAAAGGAACCCTTAATGGAACTGTTCTCCCTGGAAGATGTTTCTTACTATCCATGTAATATAACATAGCTAGTTGGGTACTTGTCTGTTCAAGCACTTATGACCCCTATGCCTGGTTTCCACGCATACCCCGGTTTTTACATAACTGAGCGGGTATTCGGATACACTCTAGACTGTCGGGTCGAAAGGTCGAAGCGAAAAGGTCCGCCATGACAAATGATTTACAATCCGGCTAGGGACAATACATGTCACTTGAAGTACACAGTCACTTAGACTGACTAAATTCTTCTTCTATACCATCCAACAGGCTGTCTAGCCTACAATCCTGTTGGCAATACTTTGCGGCTAATTCTACTTGGTCATACACCAAACTGGCGGGGACCTCTTTCCCATCGGGCCCCACAGGTCCGACCTCAGCCATGTGGTTTGGGTCAGCCTTGGTATATCGCATCTTCACCATGGCCCAGGCTTCCCTTGCACCTTGTCGGCAGGCTGATATCTTCCATAATTGGAAGCGCCGCCGGGCTCCCTTGAGCTTCTCTACGAGCTCCCCCATGCCTCCTGGCAGGGAGGCGGATGGCCACAAGGCTTGGGCAATGCCCTGCATCACCTGCCGAACTTGTTCGTGCAGTTGTGAGAGCTCTGGCAGAAGATCACCTGCAGACCAGGCCATTTCCTCTGCGGAACGACCCGTTAGCATACCTACAGATATAACTCTATTAGCCGGCTTCTTCGCCGAACTCTTTAAAAGTTCGTTCAAGCACTTACTGAAAATGCCGCGTCGAAGCCGCCTATTCTCCTTTACGTAGTCCGCAAGCTAGGCTCGAACATCTTTCAGTTCCATGCCCAACTGGATATTGGCGTCTTGGAGATCGTTTTTCTCCTGCCTAACCCGCGTAAGCACACGCTCGCCATCATTTAGCTGTCGATTAGCACATTGCGCAAACCCTAGCACGGCCTCCGGATTCACTCCGGAGTCATCTGCAACATCTATTGTTAGATTTGCACGCATGTCGCACACTACCTGGTACATGACATTCTTTGCAATGGAAGAAAGTGTTACCTGATGGGACCTTCTCTGACTCTTTCATTGCGGCAAGTGTGGCCTAAAGCTGGGCTTTGCACTCCTTCAGCTCTTGAGACAATTGGGTATTCTTCTCCGTCAGAATCTATGCAAACAATGATCCTTAAATCAGTTGTGCCAACTATTTCAAGTCTCAGGGGCTACATAATTATTAGATTTTCTTACCCATATATCCTTTACATACTGGTCTGTGGCTCTGGCAAGACCATTTTGAGCAGCTCTGATGTACGCGTCTCCTGAGTTGAAGGCATCAAACGCCTCTTGGGAGAAACAAGCGTCACGGAGTACGGCCCGGCGACACCTATGATTCATAGTGCTCTCTACTTCAGAATTTGTAGTGGATAGCCTATCTGCATCCTCTATAGGAGGAACATCCGGCATTGGCCCCCTGTTAGTGTCCGCCTCTATGTCCGGCTCTGGAGCTCGACTAGTGGAGGCGTGACCGGCAGCCTCTCTGGATATAGTCCGACGAGCGTTTTTCCTACTAGGAAACATGGGCGTTATTATATTTGAGAAGACGACCACCACGGAGTGGGCTTCTCTTTCGTACCTCTGCGACGGCGTCTCAGTCCTGACCACCTTCCTTTTAAGCCTACCCGGATTCGGTGCCCCTTGTTGGCGGGTCACTGCGGGTTCGGCAGGGCATCCCGAGGGCCTTCCCTGTAAAACACCATATGTGTGCGGTAGGTGAAGTGCAGAAAAAGGGATCCTTCTTGGAAGTTAGGGATCTTGTTGTACTTACATGCGATGCGGAGAGCAGTCCAAGATAATCGGCTATGATAGCCACCGAGGTACCATCACAGCTCAACTAATAGAACGTTCTATCGATGAGCTCCACAAATGTGTCCGGATCTTCTTCGAGTCCGGGGTCGAGGGCCCGGTTAGGGTCCTCTGGTTGTGGAGATGGGCTGTGGACCTCCCTCACAGCTTTTCGCAGTTCCTGTTATGAAATAACAAGGTAAATACTTATGACGAAGAATGCGAAAAGGATTGAAGTAGAAAGTAGCAGCTCACCCAGCTTGGGGGGTTGTACATGGAGAATCTGTCCTGTGGCTTAATACGGGTGAATTCCTCTTCTTCTCCTTTATACAAGTCGGACAGTATCTTCGCTAGCGCGACAACGGAGTCCGGACCTTTACGACCGCAGCGGGTGGCGTCGTCTTCTCCATTGAAGTGCCACATGGGTTGTCCCCGATATTGAAGTGGCTGCACCCCCCCCCCCCCCCCCCCCCCCCCCGCATTATACATATGGACATAACCTCGGTTATTGTCAATCCTAATTTGGCCAATATATCTATCTGGCCCATCAGATAAAGGACTTCCCTATTATCTTCCTCCTGGGGGCTCCGAGGACGCCAGCTGCAGCGTTTCTTCAAAGGGGTGTTGTCGAACTCAGGAAGGCCCATCCGAATAGGATCCGGAAGGGGGACGTCTTCCATATAAAACCACTCTGAAGGCCAGTCTTCGGACGTCTTCTTCGGTGTACTAGACAGGTATCCGGTACCGGCGATGCACCATATTTCGGCTCCCCCCACTTGATATAGTGACCCCTTCTGTGTACGGGGCACGAGGCAGAATAACCTCCGCCATAGCTCAAAATGAGCTTCGCAGCCCAGAAACAGCTCACAAAGGGCGACGTAGCCAGCGATGTGTAGGATGGAAGCGGGGGTAAAATTATGCAACTAGAGGCCGTAGAACTCCAGGAGCCCATGGAGGAACGGATGAATTGGGAATACAAGTCCCCTTAGTAAAAAAAAGGGACAAGGCATACCCGCTCCCCCTTGGATCGATTGGGGGAGCTCTCCGCTTGCTCCCCGCCATTATAGGTGGCAAGCCCAGCTCGAACAGGAACCATATACGCTGGAGGGAGAAATCCCTGGGTCTGTAGCTCTACTAATTGGCTGTGAGGGATGGAACACCTCTTCCAATCATCGGGCTTAGGGCTACGGGAGCGAGAGGAGGAGCTGTGATGGCCGGCCATGTTGGAATGGATTTTTCCAGGCGCGCTCCGATGGATACTCGCTGTGGGAGGATGGTGTGATCTGGATCTAAGAATCCCCATCTCTTTAATAGAATGTTTACTCACATGGCTTGGGTGGCAAATGTAAAAATGCGCTCGCTTCTCGCATTCGCTCGACATGTGGAAGATAGCCATTATTAGGCATGGAAGCCAAGGGGTGCAACATTTATGGGAAGCCGGACACTACTCAACATGTACTCAAAATTTGGAGAAGAACCCGCCCTACAATGCCGAAGACAATCTGCGCGCCGGACTCATCGTCATTGAAACCTGCTTTGGGGGCTACTGAGGGAGTCCTGGATTAGGGGGTCCTCGGACGGCCGGACTATATACTTTAGCTGGACTGTAGGACAATGAAGATACAAGATTGAAGACTTCGTCCCGTGTCCGGACGGGACTCTCCTTGGCGTGGAAGGCAAGATTGGCAATACGGATATGTAGAGCTCCTCCCTTGTAACCGACTCTGTGTAACCCTAGCCCCCTCCGGTGCCTATATAAACCGGAAGTTTTAGTCCATAGGACAACAACAAGGATACCATAGGCTAGCTTCTAGGGTTTAGCCTCTACGATCTCGTGGTAGATCAACTCTTGTAATACTCATATCATCAAGATCAATCAAGCAGGAAGTAGAGTATTAACTCCATCGAGAGGGCCCGAACCTGGGTAAACATCGTGTCCCCCGCCTCCTGTTACCATCCGCCTTAGACACACAGTTCGGGACCCCCTACCCGAGATCCGCCGGTTTTGACACCGACAGTAAGCCTCTCCCGGCAGAACCTCCTGAGGTCCCCGGCAGAGAGCTTGGCGGGAACAACTTGATACGTCTCCAACGTATTTGTAATTTATGAAGTATTTATGCTGTTATTTTATCATTCTTGGATGTTTTACAATCATTTTATAGCAACTTTATATCATTTTTTGGCACTAACCTATTGACCCAGTGCCCAGTGCTCGTTGTTGTTTTTTACTTGTTTTTTACATCGCAGGAAATCAATATCAAACGGAGTCCAAACACCGCAAAACTTTTTGGAGATTTTTTATGGACCAGAACACCCAGGATGGGCTAGAGAATCACCTGGGGTGCCCCAAGGGGGCACAACCCACGAGGGCACGCCTGGGGGCCCAGGTGCGCCCAGCTGGATTGTGCCCACCTCGGTGGCCTCCCGCACCCCCTCTTTACCCTATAAATTCCCAGAAATTCCAGAAACCCTTGGGGTTAACCTAGATCAGAAGTTCTGCCGCTGCAAGGCTTTGTAGCCACCGAAAACCAATCTAGACCCTTTCCGGCACCCTACCGGAGGGGGGGAATCATCTCCGGTGGCCATCTTCATCATCCTGACGGCCACCACGATGAGGAGGGAGTAGTCCACCCTCAGGGCTGAGGGTTTGTACCAGTAGCTATGTGTTTAATCTCTCTCTCTCTCTCGTGTCCTTGAGACGTCACGATCTTGATGTATCGTGGTCTTTGTTAATATAGTCGGATCATAAGGTGTTTTCCCCTCTCTATCTTGTTGTGATGAATTGAGTTTTTCCCTTTGAGATTTCATTGTTATCGGATTGAATACTTTTATGGATTTGAGAACACTTGATATATGCCTTGCAATTGAATACTCGTGGTGACAATGGGGTATCGTATTGATTCACTTGATATATGTTTTGGCACTCAACTCGCGAATTCGCGAGGGGACATTAGGGTAATCTATGCATAGGGGTTGATGCACATTCTTGTCTTTGTTTCTCCGATAGAAATCTTGGGGCACTCTTTGAAGTTCTTTGTGTTGGATTGAGTATTATGAATATGAATTTGCATTGGTGTTATTTTAGTACGAACTCTAGGATAGATCGAACGGAAAGAATAGTTTTGTGTTATTTTAGGACGAACTCTTGAATAGATTGAATGGAAAGAATAGCTTTGAGGTGGTTTCGTACCCTACAACAAATTTATTCTTATGTTCTCCGCTAGATAGGAACTTTGGAGTGATTCTTCATTGCACTTTGAGGGGTGGTTATATGATAAAATTATATTAACATTGTTGAGAGGTTGCACTAGCGAAAATACGGACCCTAGGCCTCTTTTTCAAGCATTGCAATATCGTTTTTGTGCTCATTTACTATTTGCTACCTTGCTATTTTTATTTATTCAGATTATAAAAATATATTTCTACCATCCATATTACACTTTTATCACCATCTCTTCGCCGAACTAGTGCACCTATACAATTTTCCATTGTATTGGGTGTGTTGGGGACACAAGAGATTTCTTGTATTTAGTTGTAGGGTCGTTTGAGAGAGACCATCTTCATCCTACACCTCTCACGGATTGATAAACCTTAGGTCATCCACTTGAGAGAAAATTTCTACTGTCCTACAAAACTCTGCGCTTGGAGGCCCAACATGTGTCTACAAGAATAAAGTTGCGTAGTAGACATCAAGCTCTTTTCTGGCGCCGTTGCCGGGGAGGTGAGTGCATGAAGGTATATCTTTAGATCTTGCAATTGAATCTTTTAGTTTCTTGTTTTATCACTAGTTTGGTTTATAAAAGAAAACTACATAAAAATGGAATTGAGGTTGCATCATATTATTGATCATCTTTATAATATCTTTCTTGAAAATGATGGTTCGGAAAATTGTGCTCAATTGTTGGAAGAAGAAGTCAATAAATGTTTGACACAAAATATTTGAATGATTAGCATGATTTCAATGTTGTTATTATGAATTCTTTGAATATCCATGATGCTAATGATGTGCAAAGCTACAATCTTGGGGATGCTATATTTGATGAATATGATATTTTTAGTCCCCCATGTTTTGATGAGAAAATTTATTATGATGATTGCATGCCTCCTATTTATGATGGTTATATTGATGAAAGTGGATTTGGAGAGGTCATGACTTTATTTAATGATTAATACACTATTTTGGAGGAGGTTGCAATTGATTATGACAACAAAGTTCCTATATATGATGATTATGGTGATGACATGTATGCTATATTGAATAATTATAAACATGAAACTTGTCATCGTGATTTTAATTTCCAATCACATGGGAGTTATTTTTTTGAGTTTGCTCCCACAATTATTGATGAGAATAAATTTTCTTATGTGGAGAGTAATAAAATTTCTATGCTTGTGAATCATGAAAAGAATGCTTTATGTGATAGCTATATTGTCGAATTCATTCTTGATGCTACTGAAAATTATTATGAGAGAGGAACATATGCTTGTAGGTATTGCAATAATATCAAGTTTCCTCTCTATGTGTCAAAAATCTTGAAGTTTCGCTTGTTTTGCCTTTTGATTATTGTTCACATAAATTGTTTGCTCACAAAATCCCTAAGCATAGGAAGTGGGTTAGACTTAAATGTGCTTGTCATGTGCTTCATGATGCTCTCTGTATGTTTCTATGTGTCCGGTTGAAACGTTTTGCTCGTGTGTATGTGGTGACTGTTAGCAATCATAGAAGACTATATGATGGTTGAGTATGTGGAGCTCTTACTTAAACTATGTTGAATAAGTTGAATTACAATTTCTTGGTGACTGAGAACATAGGTTGTTGAGTTTCAAGATAATTCATTATTTGAACCTTAACATGTGAATTGGTTGCAACTTTAACATGAGAAATTTTATGAGAAAGAATTACTATCATGATGCTAGGAAAAGTGATTGAAATTATCATTGATCAAACTTATGCACTTTGCTAGCATTCACACTTCATAAATTATTTCTTTTATCATTTACCTTCTCGAGGACAAGTAGGAGTTAAGCTTGGGGAAGCTGATACATCGCCAACGTATCTATAATTTATGAAGTAATCATGTTGTTATTTTATCATTCTTGGATGTTTTATAATCATTTTATAGCAACTTTATATCATTTTTTGGGACTAACCTATTGACCCAGTGCCCAGTGCCAGTTGCTGTTTTTTGCTTGTTTTTTACATCGCAGGAAATCAATATCAAATGGAGTCCAAACACTGCGAAACTTTTTGGAGATTTTTTATGGACCAGAACACCCAAGATGGGCCAGAGAAGCACCTTGGGGTGCCCCGAGGGGGGCACAACCCACCAGGACATGCCTGGGGGCCCAGGTGCGCCCAGGTGCGTTGTGCCCACCTCAGTGGCCTCCCGCACCCCCTCTTTACCCTATAAATTCCCAAAAATTCCAGAAACCCTCGGGGTTAACCTAGATCAGAAGTTCCGCTGCCGCAAGGCTCTGTAGCCACCAAAAACCAATATAGACCCTTTTCGGCACCCTGCCGGAGGGGGGGAATCATCTCCGGTGGCCGTCTTCATCATCCCGGCGGCCACCACGATGAGGAGGGAGTAGTCCACCCTCGGGGTTGAGGGTTTGTACCAGTAGCTATGTGTTTAATCTCTCTCTCGTGTCCTTGAGATGTCACGATCTTGATGTATCGCGGTCTTTGTTAATATAGTCGGATCATATGGTGTTTTCCCATCTCTATCTTATTGTGATGAATTGAGTTTTTCCCTTTGAAATTTTGTTGTTATCAGATTGAATACTTTTATGGATTTGAGAACACTTGATATATGTCTTGCAATTGAATACTCGTGGTGAAAATGGGGTATCATATTGATTCACTTGATATATGTTTTGGCAGTCAACTCGCGGATTTGTGTGGTGACAATGGGGTAATCTATGCATAGGGGTTGATGCACGTTCTTGTCTTTGTTTCCCCGGTAGAAATCTTGGGGCACTCTTTGAATTTCTTTGTGTTGGATTGAGTATTATTAATATGAATTTTCTTTGGTGTTATTTTACTACGAACTCTAGGATATATCAAACGGAAAGAATAGCTTTGTGTTATTTTAGTATGAACTCTTGAATAGATCAAACAAAAAGAATAGCTTTGAGGTGGTTTCGTACCCTACAAACAATTTATGCTTATGTTCTCCGCTAGATAGGAACTTTGGAGTGATTTTTCATCGCACTTTGAGGGATGGTTATATGATCCAATTATATTAACATTGTTGAGAGGTTGCACTAGCGAAAGTACGGACCCTAGGCCTCATTTTATAGCATTGCAATACCATTTTTGTGCCCATTTACTATTTGCTACCTTGCTGTTTTTATTTATTCAGATTATAAAAATATATTTCTACCATCCATATTGCACTTTTATCACCATCTCTTCGCCGAACTAGTGCACCTATACAATTTGCCATTGTATTGGGTCTGTTGGGGACACAAGAGATTTCTTGTATTTGGTTGCAGGGTTGTTTGAGAGAGACCATCTTCATCCTACACCTCTCATGGATTGATAAACCTTAGGTCACCCACTTGAGGGAAAATTGCTACTGTCCTACAAACATCTGCGCTTGGAGGCCCAACACGTGTCTACAAGTAAAAGTTGTGTAGTAGACATCACAACTCCACTTTGATCGCTAAGCTACACCCACCCGCCAGACCACCGGTCCCTGCGGTCGAGAAGTGCACTCCCGCGAATGAGGAGGTGCCGCTGGTTCTTGTTGCCGAGCCTCAGGCTCCAGCTTGGGCCCCGCACATAGTCCATTTCCTCCAAACTGGAGAACTTCCCGAAGAGCAAGAAGAAGCTGAAAGAGTATCCCGGAGATCCAGTATGTACCAGTTCGTTGACGACACGCTGTACAGAAGGAGGCCCAACGGTGTGAAATTGAAGTGCATTTGCCGGGAAGAAGGAAACGAACAGTTGGCAAAGATACACAAGGGTATGTGTGACTCACACATTGGATCGAGGACTCTAGTTGGAAAAGCCTTAAAGCAAGGATTTTATTGGCCCACAACCCTCCAAGATGCAGTCGAGTTGTCACCAAATATGAAGCCTGCCAGTTCCATTCCAAGAATATCCATCTGCCTGCCCAGGCTCTTCAGACAATCCATTTATCATGGCCAATTTTGGTCTGGGGGCTCGACATCTTGGGCCCTTTCCCCTGTGCTACCGGTGGCTTTGAATTCTGGTTTGTTGAAATTGACAAGTTTACAAAGTGGCCGGAAGTGGAGCCCATGAGAAAGGTGACTACTCAGTCAGCTATCAAGTTCTTGAAAGGATTGGTGTGCCGCTTCGGGGTCCCTGCCCAAATCACCATCGACAATGGCATCCAATTCACGAGCCATGCCTTCATACAATAGGTTTGTGCCCTCGGACCCAAAATCTCATTCGCCTCTATTGCTCATCCAAGGAGCAAAGGGCAAGCTGAGAGGGAGAATGTTGAAGTATTGCAAGGACTCAAGACAAGAACAATTGATAAGCTGCAGAAGTGTGGCAGGCGATGGATCGACGAGCTGCCGGTGGTTCTTTGGTCCCTTAGTACAACCCCAAATCGAGCTACCGAGCAGACTCCCTTCTCCCTAGTCTATGGGGCAGAAGCAATTATCCCCACGGAACTCATTTACGGGTCACCTCAATTGCTTGCCTATGATGAAGTAGCGCAAGAACGACACCGGCATGACGACGTTGTGCTACTTGAGGAAACCCGTCTCCGGGCTGCTATGCGTGTTTCACGCTACCAGCAAGCCCTGCGTCTCTATCACAGCCTCAGGGTTCATGCCCGGAGTTTTGAGGAAGGCGACCTTGTCCTTAGGCGTGTCCAGTCCGCTAAGGGTACAAACAAGTTGGCGCCGAAGTGGGAATGCCCTTACCGGGTAGGACGAGTCACCAGACCTGGCGCAGTCCGTCTGGAGACCGGAGATGGCATTCAATTGCAAAACTCATGGAACATTGAACATCTCCATAAGTTCTAACCGTAAGGCGCGGCTATCGTGCCCTGTCCGGCAGCCATCCTTTTGTACATGCCTTGCCAATGTTGCATGTAACCCCTTGTACAAAGCCAGGCACAGACCTTGAGCAACAGAGAAATAAATGAAGCACTGGGGCCCCCGACAAATTGCATGCATGCATAAGCATATCATGAGCATAGCATGTTCATGTAGATAAGATCGCATGTGGCATCATTTTCATCTACACTAAGCTGCAGACTCTTACCATGGACTTGATCACGAAGAAGACAAGAGAAGAAAAGCCTACATTGTGATCCCCAGCAAGCCAAACAGATAAGTTCTCTCTCTTATCCATACGTGTTCTGTAAGTAGAGACTTGTGCATATGAAAATATTGCCACCTTCGAAACTTAGGTGCACCCATCCCTTGACTTCAACGTTGCTTCGGTCAAGGTGGTTCCAGTGGCCTTTGGCAAAAAGGTTCAGTGGGCGGCAGGTCCATCTTTGCGATTTGCGCCCGGCAAGCCTAACCTCGCGGCAGCAAACTGAGGGTACCGGCAGGATGGCCTGCTGGGGAAAACTTGTATACTTGGAACTATAGAGGCATTTCACCTCTGCATGGACATGTTACATGCACAAGTACCCAGCAAGGTTTGTCTTTTTCATTAATGTGTTGATTAACAAGTACAGATCTTACAGAACACAAACATGGGTGAAGGAGATTACATAATTTAAACTAAAGTTTGGCAGGTGCCTACACATTTTAGATTGAAAAAAGATAAGTGCCCCGTGATTCCTTTTCTTGTCCCTCTCCTCCTAGGCACTGCGGTGGGAGGCGAAGAGGGCAACAGGAGCGCCTGGGTAGAAGGCCAGCCTAACCACGTCAAGTCCTTTGGCAAGGAGCCTGGTGCGAGCGGGAGGGCGCGGGTGAAGGTGATGGTGAAGATATCTGCGGAGACGACCCCCAACTACCACCACCAAGGCCAGAAGGACGCGGCAGGGCGCATGAAGCTACAGCCGGCGAGGAAGCCTGTCGGGGTCCAGCTGGAAGGCTGCTGGAGGAGCCAGGGGCACCATCTTTGTCTCTGCACCCAACTCCTCGGCAAATCGCCTTACTGGAGAGGAGATGCGGGTGCGGATGGTGGGGCCATCGTCTGAAGGTGACGGTGCGACCGGTGTTCAGCCAGAGTCGGAGTCGTCGCCCTCCCGGTCGACACCATCATCATTGCCATCACTTTCCTCCTTGTCTCTATCGCTCGAGGAGGAGCTTTCGTCGTCGGTGAGCTCTCCACGTAGCACCCTAGGCGAGCACACCCGAGCACCCAAAGACCTTAACGAAAAGTAAATCGGCCTCCATTAGTTTAAAATGGAGGAGGTGCCCTTCCGACAAGCTATGGGCGCGAGCAAAGGTCTTCCAGCCACGACAGAAGAACATGACATGAGGAGCGGGGAAATCCACATCCACCCGCATGCCGCCATTCCCACAGCCCCTCATGTGTAGTTTCAACGCACGCATGTGCTCGAGCTCCATCACCCTTGCGAATGGGGTGGGGAGACGGAGGCATCTGCGCAGAGGCTTGTACAATCTGATGATGAACTCCAGAGGTTGGTCTCCGACATGGTCGTCCATCGGGGGAGGGGCGGCCAGTGGGGGTGTAATCAGAGCGCCACCCCGTCCTCCTCGTCCCGGGGCGCCGCGACGACCACGACCTTGCCCCCTCCTACCTCCCCTCACGGTGGGCTCCGCCCCTGCATCTTCGGCGGAAGGAGGGAGACGTTGTCGAGCAGAATTTCTCGTCGCCACTAGAGCAGCGCCGAACCCTCTACCTCTCGCCATGATAGGCAAGGACTGCTGGAGGAATGGAGGGAAAAGGAGATGTGGAGAAACCCCTCGCCCCACGTCCCCTTTTATAGGCGAACGCGGCAGGGGGCTAAATTTTTCCATGAAGGTAGCCGCCCCGTTCGACCAGTCCAGCTCCCCCTCACCGTTAACGGCTCGAAGAATCAAGGCCGACCACCTGCGCCAATCAACGACCTCTGACTTTCTGCCATGGCACTCATTCCCGCACCCTCCGCATCCACCACCAACGTTGCGCAATGCATGCAATACACGTGGCAGAAGCACTTGGAGCGGGAAACATAATGGGGTGGCGGTTACCGGCCCGTGAACGTGGGACATGGGTGCCCCGCGGATCATGGCCCATTATCTACCTCGCTGCAATTGGCGTTGCACGGCGCACGGGAGAACCAGAAACTGACCTGAGCTCAAGTTACTGAAGATCTCAAAGGACAAGCAACTACTACCCTCTCGCCTGTGTACTAGATAGGGCCTACCCCGACGACACCCGGCAGCATGTTCGGGCCAGGCCTTGGGGCTCCTGTCGTTGCAACAAACCCTGGGTCTGTTGCCAGACCATGCACAGGCCTAAGAGCAAGTTTGCGACATCCAAAATTAAACCAAGCAGAAGAAATCAGCTCTTTAAAGGATCAGAGAGCGGATCAAGAAGACCAGGTCGAGCCAAAGGAAGCAAGATACCACTAAGGGGAGGCCTCCCTTGTCGAGCAGGCGAGCCTGGCGAGGACGAGGTTGCTCTAGAGACAAGTCTCAGGACTTGCCGGGGACACCGAGGGCGGACTACCCCACCAAGGCTCAACTGCTCCACCTCACAGCGATGAAAATCATCGATCCGTGCGGTTTCAAGCCCCCAAGTGACTAAGTGGTTGTCTCTTGACACATGGCAACCACTTTCGAAGGAAATCGCCTCCAAATGACACCGTCCAGAGACGTGTGAAGCAGATAGACAAGAAGGTGGCCGAACAGCCCGGCAAGGCTTGCCGGGCATGCCATGATGTGACACTAAGCAGCGCATTTAATGCGCTCTACCCTTTCTAGAGGGTTAGGTATGATAGCACTATTTGCTATCTAATCAGTCCATAATGACTGATTTGCCACTGTGGTGACCCCTTGATCTATAAAAGGAGGCCAGTGGCAACCATAGAAAGGATTCGGACCCTTTTATACTCATACGCATTTAGTTGCTCTCCCCCCGAGGCAACCCTGTCGGGCAAGAGCGCTGCGTCTTCACCACGGTCCTCTCATCAATCCACCAAAACATGTCGGATTTCGGGTTCCGGCAGACCCTTGAGGTTCGAACACTGGGGTGCGCGCGGAGATTTTGCCTCCTACCTTCCTGCACCCCTCCGCCACGCTAGGATCAAAGCTATGAAAAGAACAACATAAGGGACGCAATGTTTATACTGGTTCGGGACACCGTTGTGGTGTAATACCCTACTCCAGTGTGTGGTGTGGTGGATTGCCTCTCGGGCGGATGATGATGAACAGTACAAGGAAGAACAGCCTCACGAGGGTCTGTTCTTGGCTGGGGCGATGAACTGCTGGGAGGAGTTCAGCCACCTTTCTCTATCTCACCCTCTCTCTCCACTTACCACCTTTCTACTAGTCGAGCCCTTGGAGGAGACTGAGCCGAACCCCCGGAGGAGACTGAGCCGAACCCCTGGAGGAGACTGAGCTGAGTCCTTTGCTACGTGGGTGGCCGGTCCTATTTATAATGGCCCTGGTCCTCTCCCCCAATATTGAGCGGGAAGGGAGCCAACAATGGCGGGCTAATTTGAAGGGGGATAGCAAGTATCAACTATCCTGACAAAAGTAGTCTTCGCCTGCGCAAAGCTCTGGTGATGACGCCGTCTTGGGCTCCACGGTGACCTACATCTCGTAGTCCTCCTGGTCTTGGTCTCGTTGCACCGAAATGGCAACCTTTGCCTGACGCCTCGGTACTCCGCGGCTGCGCTTGCCCCCTTTGCACCAAAGAGGAAAGGAGGACGCTGCGCGGGCTGGCACCCGCCTGGCGCCCTGAGTCGTCATGGCTTGCGTCATGAGCACCTCGCGAGGTACCCCGCCTTGATCTCTCCGCCTCCTCGTGAGCCAGCCTGACGAGGCCGTGCCTGAGGAAGCTCCGCGTCGTCCGCCCCGCGAGGCTTGGCCCCTCGCGAGGGTCTTGAGTTTGTGTTGGTGAAGATGGGCCGTGCTGGGCCCCCCATTGAGCCACGTCGCAGGCCGCAGGCAGGCAAGTCTGGGGACCCCCGTTCCCAAAACGCCGACAGTAGCCCCCGGGCCCAAGGCACGCCCGGACTTGGCCGTGCAGGGAGGCGGAAGGTCAAGAGCGAAGCGCCGCGGGCCCTAACAGCCTACGGCCTTGGGCGCCGCGTGGCGGTTGATTGGACGTGGGCGTCTCCACTTCCCCACGGCGCCTCGGCAACTACTCGGATTGGACAAGTCCCTGCATGCAAAATGGGTCAGGATTACCTGTGATCGTGGAGGTCGGCGGTTGGCCTCCGCCGGCTATAAGTACGGAATGTCGTGCGTCCTTCCAGTCCATCCCTCCTTGCTTCTCCTTCTTCCCGATTCTTGCTCTGTCTTGCTGCGATGGCTCTGATCCACCGGTTCTCATCAGCAGAGAAGGGAAAGGCTCCCCAAGAGGGACCAGACCCACTTCTGGCGAAGAAACGGCATGTCCACCATGGCCCGGACGAGGGGGCCCATCAGGTGGTGTCAAGGCCTCGGGGCGAGCGGGCGCCGCCGGGGTTCCCGCTTCCATTGTACGCCCACGTCGAGGGCCCTGAAGGAGCTGATGCTGACCGCCACGGGCGGCGCCGCCGCCGGCGCCGACGGGTCACGAAGGTGTGGGTCGTCCCCCCTGGGGTCCACACCGAGGGCTCCTCCCAAGAGTTCGTGCTCCATGTCGCCATTCCTCTTCAGTCTTGGATCCGTCTTCCTCCCTTCTTCGCCTCCGTCATCCCGCAGGGGGAGCCCCTAGAGCTCAGGATGCAGCACGCCGGCTGCAGCACCCCCGCGACCGAGGCAGAGGTCGCGGTCGTCGCCCCGGGCGAGGTCTACATGGCCCGGGGCTGGAGAGAGATTGCCCGGGTTTGTAGGACAAGGGGCATCTTCGCGATCCACTTGGACTACGACGGTGCTTCGGCGATGCTCCTCAAGGTCTTTGACGCGGATGGACGTCGGGTGGAGTGCTGCCCCGGTGAAGACGGCCAGGGCCCTGCTGTGACGGGGACCGGGCTCGCCAATCGCTCCCTTGGCGGATCCTCAGGCGGTCGAGACGTCGGAGGCTCCAGCGACTCCGGCGAGCCCTTCACGACTCCGGAGACGAGCGACGACAGCTACGAGCCCCCGAGCCGGCGCCGCTCCTGGAGCAGGGCAGGCTCGTCAGGCCGCCGCCGACTTTAATCTGGATGGGGTTGGCGTCGGTACTTGGCGGCCCACTGTTGATGATGGTGTCTTTTGTAGCGATGCGTGTAGTTTGCGTCTCTTTAGGATCTGTTCCCTGCGAGGAACCAAAGGCGCGCCCCGTGGGGGCTTGTAAGGTTCCTATGATCTTGTTTGTTAATATAACCCTTGCCATAGATTTACGTGAGTTGCTCATCCCGTCTTAGCTCGGTCCTCCCTTTCGAACCTCACGAGGGCTTGGTGCTCTGCGCCGACAGGTCCCAGTCCCAAGGCGGCTTCAGCCGTCGCTGGTATGCCAGGTCGCGATGCCGTGGTCAAGGCCAGGAGGTGAGTGACCCAGAGTCCGGTAAGAGCCCCTGAGTCGCGATGCTCAGGAGGTCCCCTTTGGCGCCCAAGCAGCCGTCGTTCGGTGAGAAAGGGGAGCGATGTCGCTAACATGGGATAGCATTAGGTGCAGGGATGGTGCCACAGTAGCTGGCGCTTCCGGGCGATAACTTATCTCGAGGATCAGGGGCCGCTCTCTGGTGTGTGGCCGGGTCCGTGCATCGGCAGGCGCGAGGTTGCTCGGCGAAGTCCTCGCGTGTCTCTCCCCTCTCTCCTTTGCTCCCCTTTCTGCTCTATGTCCTCGGGTCCCGGCCCTCGAGTGAGTCTCAGCCGTCGCTGGTATGCCAGGTCACGATGCCGTGGTCAAGGCCAGAGGGTGAGGGCTGGAGAGCCAGTAAGAGCCCTGAGTCGCGATGCTTAGGTACCCCCCCCCCTTTAACGTGCAAGCGGTTCGTGCGGACGAGAGCGAAGGAGACACAGCAAGAGCCTCGCCTGACGCGGCTCTTTCAGGAGGTCCTGCAGGTCCATCATAGAAAAAGCAAGGGGTTGCCATAACAATTGACGGTCAGCCGTTGGTTGCTTCCGAAGGGTAGTGAGGCACTGAAGGCTTGACGAGGTGACGCTATGCGGGGCTGCCGCGGCCAGAGCTCAGCCATCCAGGTTCGTCGGCGTTGTAGGGACGGACCCATGCGCAAGCGTCGTGCCGTTTGGGAGCAGCTCCGTTAGTTGGCGTCAGCTGAGCAGGCAACTAGGTAAAGCACATTAGCCGCGAAGGAGTGGATTCGTTCAAGTGGATGCGGAGATCACTGGGTCAGGCCCGAGTGACTTGGGGATCATGCAGCCCGAGGGGCGCCCCCAACAAGGTAAGCTAACGTCGCAAAATAAAAGGGATACACACCGCAGGGACGGACCCACGCGGCCTGGGAATAATGCAGCCCTGGGGGCGCTCCCAGCTGGAAGTGAAACTTGAAAAATGTCACCTGATGACGCTGAAGACGAAGGGGTGTTGGTGTAGCCGGCTCGGTGGGCTGCGGGAGACGATCCTCATGAGCCCCTAGGCCCAGGGGCCTCGGGAGGCTCCAGTGGCGCTGGCGGTTCCTCGCGGGCCATCTTCGTCTCCGCCAGGGCTGTGGAGCACCTGGGCTCTTGCGCCTCCGCGATGCCCCTCATGAGGCACTGGTACGCGTCAGCCGCGCTCGGCAAGCCGTAAGGCATGCGAACGTAGCTGTGGGGTGGACCTCCGCAGCACCCCACTCGCGAGGGCCAGAGGCGCTCCAGGGAGGCGACTTGGTTGAGCCCTGGTACGTCGACGCAGACGCGTAGCCCGCCATCCTCGCCTGGATGGGGAGCCACTGCTGGTAGGTGGCGGGCGCCTCTCATGACTCTGGACTCCTGTAGCTCCTGAACGGCCTTGCTGACGAACTCCTGTGGGTCTGGATCTCCTTGCCTTGCTCCTTCTTGAGGGAAACGTGCTCTGAAACACGCCTCCATGTGGTGCCGCAGCGCCTCCCTCGTGACCCTTGCTAGGTCGGTGGCCCTCCAGGGGAGAGCCCCCGAGCCCTGCCTGAGGAGGGCACCGGGCGTGCTTTCCTATGTGATGGAAGGAGGTTCCCCCTGGGCAGGCACGGGCCCAGAGGGGCCTACCTCCTGAGGGTCCAGGCCGAACGATGTCTTCTTCTTCTTGGGGGCGGCCTCAGGAAGCCTCCTGCTTCCGCGATCTGGGTCCTCCAGTGATGCGGCCTGAAAGGCTCGCTCCAGGGAACACACTGCGTCCTTCTCTTCACAGGGCACCGTGATGACTCCGCCGCTTCCTGGCATCTTGAGGACGTTGTAGCCGTGGTGAGTCACGGCCATGAACTTGGCCAGCGCCGGGTACCCAAGGATGGCGTTGTACGGCAGGCGGATGTGAGCGACGTCGAAGTCGATGAGCTTAGTGCGGTAGTTGTCGCGTGCCCCGAAGGTGACGGGGAGGCGGACCTGCCCGATCGGGACCGTGGAGCTGTCGGTGACCGGAGAAGGGCTTGGTTGGCTGAAGCTGGCTGTAGGGCACTTGGAGGTTGTTGAACGTCTCTACGAACCGAACGTTGAGCCCTTCCCCGCCATCAATGAGGGTCTTGGTGACCACCACGTTGCTGATGATTGGGGAACAAAGCATCGGGAGGACTCCGCAGTAGCCACACACTTGAGTTGATCTGCTGAGCTGAAGGTGATGGCACACGCCGACCACCTGAGAGGGCGCGTGGCTTCGAGCCTAGGGAGGGCTGCATTCACTTCGCGGGCGAACTGCTTGAAGATGCGCTGAGACGCTGGGTCCTGAGCTCCGCCCAGGATGCAGGCGATTGCGCGCGGCTCCTGGAAGCCCCCAGCCTCCTCGTCCTGGTGGCAGTCTTCGTTTCTCCTTGGCTGCAGCGGCAGCGGTGGGAGGCCTGCGTTGCCTTGCGGGCGATCCTCGCGAGGCTGATCCCTCCAGCCTCCCTCGCGAGGTGGGTCTTGCCAGCGATCTTCACGAGGTTGGTCGCGCCACCCCTGGCGTGGGCCACGGTCTTCCCAGCGCCCTGTGTTCCTTCCTCCTCCTCGGCCGTATCCCCGGTCACCACGGTCAGGGTGACGGCCGATCCTTCCTTCACGCACGGCTCGGAGTTCTTGGCATTCGCTGGTGTTGTGGGTGTGGAGGTCGTGGTACACGCAGTACCGGCTGCCCTTGGGAGGTTCGGGCTGATCTCTTCCCCACTTGGTGTCTGGTTCTGCCGCGAGCACGGCAGCCCCATTGCGCTTCGCTTCCTTGGCCTTGAGCTCAAGGAGGTCGTGAGGTCTGCGGCAGGCAGCTCAAGGAGGGAGATATGCCCTTCCTCAGCCCTGGCGCACTTGTTCGCCAAGTTGAACAACTCCAAAGAAGTGCACAGGTCTCCATGCATCGCCAGCTCCTCCTTCATCTTGACGTCGCGCACGCCGTCGGAGAAGGCTGAGATGATGGCCTCTTCAGTCACCTTGGGAATCTTGAGGCGTGCGTTGTTGAAGCGCTGGATGTACTTCTACAGGGTCTCCCCGGGTTGTTGTTTGATGCGGCGCATGTCGCTCACGGCGGGTGGCCGGTCGCGAGTACCTTGGAAGTTGGCGATGAAGCGGGTGCGCATCTCTTCCCAAGAGGAGATTGTGCCTGGAGCCAGGTTCAGGAGCCAGGTGCGGGCCCCGTCCTTGAGCGCCATGGGAAACCAGTTCGCCATGACCTTCTCGTCTCCGTTGGCAGCTTCGATGCCCAGCTCATAGAGCTGGAGGAACTCCGTAGGGTCGGCCGTGCCGTCGTGGCGAGGAGGCAGGTCCGGCTTGAACTTGCCCGGCCACGCGACGCTGCGTAGTTCGGTGGTGTAGGCGCGGCAGCCTACTGTGGCCACGGGAGGCCTTGGGTGATGGAGAGCCTGGTCCTGCATGTCCCCACGCGCCGGAGCAGGAGGATGGTCGTGACGTACTGGAGCAGGGAGTGCCCGGGCAGCTTCTGGCGGGCGAGGGACTTCTTGGTAGCTCTGCTCTTGCCGCGCTGGCACCTGACGGAGCGGGTTCCGCCCAGGGTCCACGCGTCTTGGAGCCATGGCGTCTTCTTGAGGGGGAGGCCGCCGGGGCACCGCCAGAGCCTCGTCGCCCGCATGGGGCGGGGTGCGGTGCAGCGGAGCGGACGGCGCGGAGGAGCCCCCTGCGGCGCGGACGAGTTCGGCGACACGGTCGAGCCATTCTTCGTAGACGTCGTCGACGGGACGGTAGCGCAGGAGCTCGTTTGCCGCGATGAGTGCAGCCCGAGCCTCCATGGGCGCGCGAAGCGCGCGGGATGAAGATCCAACCGGGGCGAGTAAGGGAGTCGCGGTGCGGCCGTCTTGGCACACGGATGGATGCTGAGACGATGCTTGCTGCTCGTCCCTCGCCGGGCCGGTGGCGGCGTTGACGGAGGGCGACGGGGAACGGCGAGGACGCCCGCCGACAGGGGCTGTCTGGGTGACGCGGGAAGCGAGGGCGGCCCGGCGCTCCGCGTGGGCCCGACGTGCGTCAGACATGGGCGTGATGGTCGGAGGAGAACGGAGCGGTGGAAGACGAATTCCGGTGCACCCCTACCTGGCGCGCCAAATGTCGGATTTCGGGTTTTGGCAGACCCTTGAGGTTCGAACACTGGGGTGCGCATGGAGATTTCGCCTCCTACCTTCCTGCACCCCTCCGCCATGCTAGGATCAAAGCTATGAAAAGAACAACACAAGGGACGCAAGGTTTATACTGGTTCGGGCAACCGTTGTGGTGTAATACCCTACTCCAGTGTGTGGTGTGGTGGATTGCCTCTCGGGCGGATGATGATGAACAGTACAAGGAAGAACAGCCTCGCGAGAGTCTGTTCTTGGCTGGGCGATGAACTGCTGGGAGGAGTTCAGCCACCTTTCTCTATCTCACCCTCTCTCTCCGCTTACCACCTTTCTACTAGTCGAGCCCTTGGAGGAGACTGAGCTGAACCCCCGGAGGAGACTGAGTCGAACCCCTGGAGGAGACTGAGCTGAATCCTTTGCTATGTGGGTGGCCGGTCCTATTTATAGTGGCCCTGGTCCTCTCCCCAAATATTGAGCGGGAAGGGAGCCAACAATGGCGGGCTAATTTGAAGGGGGACAGCAAGTATCAACTATCCTGACAAAAGTAGTCTTCGCCTACGCAAAGCTATGGTGATGACGCCGTCTTGGGCTCCACGATGACCTCCGTCTCGTAGTCCTCCTGGTCTTGGTCTCGTTGCACCGAAATCGCAACCTTTGCCTGACGCTCGGTACTCCGCGGCTGCGCTTGCCCCCTTTGCAACAAAGAGGAAAGGAGGACTGAGGGAGTCCTGGTTTAGGGGGTGTTCGGGTAGCCGGACTATACCTTCAGCCGGACTCCTGGACTATGAAGATACAAGATTGAAGACTTCGTCCCGTGTCCGGATGGGACTTTCCTTGGCGTGGAAGGCAAGCTTGGCGATGCGGATATTCAAGATCTCCTACCATTGTAACCGACTCTATGTAACCCTAACCCTATCCGGTGTCTATATAAACCGGAGGGTTGTAGTCCGTAGGCAATCAACTCCATATACAACAATCATACCATAGGCTAGCTTTTAGGGTTTAGCCTCCTTGATCTCGTGGTAGATCTACTCTTGTACTACCCATATCATCAATATTAATCAAGCAGGACATAGGGTTTTACCTCCATCAAGAGGGCCCGAACCTGGGTAAAACATAGTGTTCCCTGCCTCCTGTTACCATCCGCCCTAGACACACAGTTCGGGACCCACTACCCGAGATCCGCCGGTTTTGACACCGACATTGGTGCTTTCATTGAGAGTTCCTTTGTGTCGTCGCCTTTAGGCCCGATGGCTCGTTTGATCATCAATAACGATGCGGTCCAGGGAGAGACCTTTCTCCCCGGACAGATCTTCGTCTTCGGCGGCTTCGCTCTGCGGGCCAATTCGCTCGGCCACCTGGAGCAGATCGAAAGCTACGCCCCTGGCCATCAAGTCAGGTTTGGAAGCTTAAACTACACGGCTGACATCCGCGGAGACTTGATCTTCGACGGGCTCGAGCCACGGCCAAGCACGCCGCACTATCTCGAGGGGCATGATCTAGCTCTGCCCCCGGACAGTGTCCTGGAGGCCGCACACGCATCGGTTCCGACCCCTAACTCGAAGCCTATTGCGCCAATCGAGGATGAGCGGTTGGACGTCACCTCGGGGGCTGCGATCCCGAAAGTGATCGAGCCGAACGCTAGCCCCGCACTCTGCACGACTCGTGACTCCGAGGGTCCGGACTCCTCCCCGGACTCCGAACCCCCTGCGCCCCTGCCAATCGAATCCGATTGGGCGCCGATAATGGAGTTCACCGTCGCAGACATCTTTCAGCATTCGCCTTTTGGCGACATCCTGAATTCTCTTAAGTCTCTCTCTTTATCAGGAGAGCCCTGGCCGGACTACGGTCGGGGAGGGTGGGATACGGACGATGAGGAAATTCAAAGCCCACCCACCACCCACTTTGTAGCCACTGTCGACGATCTAACCGACATGCTTGACTTTAGCTCCGAAGACATCGACGGCATGGACGACGATGTAGGAGACGAACAGGAACCAGCACCTGTAGGGCGCTGGAAGCCCACCTCGTCATATGACATATATATGGTGGATACTCCAAAAGATGGAGATGGCGATGGAACAGTGGGGGATGACGCCCCCAAGAAACAGCCAAAGCGTCGGCGTCAGCGGCGCCGCTCTAAATCCTGCCAAAGCAAAAACGGTGATTCCGGCACGGGAGATAATACTACCCCGGATAGCGTCGAAGAACACCCACCTCAGCAAGATCCGGCACAGAAAGATGGAGAAGCCAGCCCTCATGAGAGAGCGGCAGACCAAGAGGTCGAGGATGATAACTATACGCCTCCCTCCGAAGACGAGGCAAGCCTCAATGACGACGAATTCATCATACCATCAGACCCCGCCGAACAAGAGCGTTTTAAACGCAGGCTTTTAGCCACGACAAGCAGCCTCAAGAAAAAGCAGCAACAGCTTAGAGCTGCCCAAGATTTGCTAGCTGACAGATGGACTGAAGTCCTTGCGGCCGAAGAGTATGAACTCGAACGCCCCTCCAAGAGTTACCCGAAGCGCAGGCCGCTACCCCGATCAGAGGAGGAAGCACCTACATCACCAGCGCATGACATGGCAGACCGGCCACCTCGCGGCCGCGACAGAGAGGCCTCTCGGCCCTCCACCCAAGCCATGCCCCGACGCCGCTCAACTAAGTCACGGGAAAATGCGCCCAACCTGCAAGACATACTGGAGGATAAGGAAAGACAAACAAGATCGATCTACGGATCGCGCAGGCGCCCTACGGCATGTGACAATGATCTTCACTCCGGATACAACAAATCCGGCCGGGCCGAACACAACAGACATAGCTCTTCCGAGCTGCGTCGTGATATAGCCCAGTACAGAGGCGCCGCACACCCGCTATGCTTCACGAATGAAGTAATGGATCATAAAATCCCAAAGGGTTTCAAACCCGTAAACATCGAATCATACGATGGCACAATAGATCCGGCGGTATGGATCGAGGATTATCTCCTTCACATCCACATGGCACGCGGTGATGATCTACACGCCATCAAATACCTCCCGCTCAAACTTAAAGGACCGGCCCGGCATTGGCTTAACAGCTTGCCAGCAGACTCAATCGGTTCTTGGGAGGACCTGGAAGCCGCATTCCTCGACAACTTCCAGGGCACTTACGTGCGACCACCGGATGCCGACGACTTAAGCCACATAATTCAGCAGCCAGAGGAATCGGCCAGAAAATTCTGGACACGGTTCCTAACAAAGAAAAACCAGATAGTCGACTGTCCGGACGCAGAGGCCCTAGCAGCCTTCAAGCATAACATCCACGACGAGTGGCTTGCCTGGCACCTGGGACAGGAAAAGCCAAAATCCATGGCAGCCCTCACGACACTCATGACCCGCTTTTGCGCGGGAGAAGACAGCTGGCTAGCTCGCAGTAACAACTTATCAAAGAACCCTGGTAATTCGGATACCAAGGACAAAAGTGGCAGGACACGTCGGAATAAGCAAAAACGCCGCGTTAGCAGTGACATCAATGAAGAAACGTCAGTCAATGCCGGATTCAAAGGCTATAAATCTGGTCAGCGGAAAAAGCCATTCAAAAAGAATACTCAGGGACCGTCCAGTTTGGACCGAATACTCAATCGCTTGTGCCAGATACATGGCACCCCCGAAAGGCCAGCCAATCACACTAACAGGGATTGTTGGGTGTTCAAGCAGGCAGGCAAGTTAAGGGCCGAAAACAGAGACAAGGGGCTGCACAGTGACGACGAGGAGCCCAAGCCGCCGAACAACAATGGACAGAAGGTCTTTCCCCCACAAGTGCGGACGGTGAACATGATATACGCAACCCACATTGCCAAGCGGGAGTGGAAGCGTGCGCTACGGGACGTATACGCGATGGAGCCAGTCGCCCCAAAGTTCAACCCATGGTCCTCCTGCCCGATCACTTTTGATCGAAGGGACCATCCCACTAGCATCCTTCATGGCGGCTTCGCCACATTGGTTCTCGACCCAATCATCGGCGGATTTCATCTCACAAGAGTCCTCATGGACGGCGGCAGTAGCCTGAACCTGCTTTATCAGGATACAGTGCGGAAAATGGGCATAGATCCCTCAAGGATTAAGCCCACAAGAACGACCTTTAAAGGCGTTATACCAGGTGTAGAAGCCAACTGTACTGGCTCAGTAACACTTGACGTGGTCTTCGGATCCCCGGACAATTTCCGAAGCGAAGAGTTAATCTTCAATATAGTCTCGTTTCGCAGTGGCTATCACGCCCTGCTCGGACGAACCGCATTAGCAAAGTTCAATGCGGTGCCGCACTATGCATATCTCAAGCTCAAGATGCCAGGCCCTCGAGGAGTAATCACGGTCAACGGAAACACCGAACGCTCCCTCCGTACGGAGGAGCATACGGCGGCTCTCGCAGCGGAGGTATAAAGTAGCCTTCTCAGGAAATTCTCCAGTCCAGCCATTAAAAAGCCAGACACTGCCAAGCGCACCCGGAGTAACCAACAGCAGGACCGCCTGGCACACTCTGAGCAAGCGTAGCAATGCGGCCCCAACCCCAGCTTTCGCGACATAGCGAAACCAGTACCTCGCGTACATAACTACGCCCTTGAAATACCATGGGCACAGGGGAAGGGGCACAATAACGGCATGCCCAAAATATGGCTTAAAACGTACTAGGGGCTGTCGGATTCTTTTTTTAATTTTTTCTTACTTTCAGGACTCCATACTTCGGACGACCTGTTCGGCAATTCGACTGCCGCACAAACGATGCAAGATCCAGGGAGGCAGACAAGCCATGCCGCATTATGGAACTCCCAGGTGGTCTCTGTTACGAGCGGTATACCTGTTTTAAATACAATTCCGCGGCCTGCCCCTGGTCAGGACATACTGAATAGTCCAATATCTTTTGCTTACCGCACTATTTGTATCGTTCGGCTTTGATAAATAGCCTCTCTATAAACAATGCTTAGCTTCTTGTCTATTTTTTGCATTATCTTCTTTTCACATTTATGTTTATTAAATGACATGATTGCACCCGTACACCATGGTACGGCAAACACGCCAGGGGCTTCAGTACCCCTCATAATGGTGTGAGAAGTCCGTACACTTTCACAAGTGCGGCACCCCGAACTTATAGCACTATATGCATCGGCTCCGAATCATGATTTGGGTCAATAGTTGGGTTTGCCCAGCTCCTATGTTTTGGTGCCTTACGTTCCGCTCTATCAGCTAAGGTAGCACTAGGAGAACCACTGCGAGTGTGCCTCGGTTCAGCTGGGTTAAGCACCTCAGTGGAGAAAGCTAAAACTGACTGTCATGATGTGGCGAGAGACCGGTCGCTGTTCGAGAGGTTTTTCGAGTCCCTAAAGGCTTATGCCGCTTCGAGCGAGGAGCTGGCTTTGTCCAGCCAAGGCGTGGATAGCGCCCCGAACTCGGTCTTCCGGATTAGGGGCTTCACCAAAATTTAAAATTATAGAGTTCTATGGCTAAGTGAGAGTGTTCAAGCATTATAGTCCGATTGCCTGGTTCGTTGTGCTGAGCGCCTCCCTCGAAAGACCCAACTATGGGAAAAAGAGCGCTCAGGTTTATCCCGAACACCCCAGCACTACTGGCACGGGGGCAGAAGCCGATGACTGGCCATCTCTCAATTTTTGATAAATGGCCGCACAGAAAGTAATATTTTAAATTCAATAAGCATTGCTTAGCGCATATGAACAAGTTTTCAGCGCATAGGATAAACACGAGCGAGTTCATTCAAATATCACATCCTTGGTACATTCATCCGCCACAAGGCGGGCACCGGGAAGTACATCCTTGTAGTAGTTCTCGGGCTTGCGATGCTCCTTCCCTGGCGGCGGCCCGTCCTTCACAAGCTTCTCACCGTCCAGCTTACCCCAGTGCACCTTTGCACGGGCAAGGGCCCAACGGGCACCTTCGATGCAGATGGAGCGCTTGATGACCTCAAGCCTCGGACAGGCCTCCACCAGCCGCCACACCAGCCCGAAATAGCTCCCAGGCAGGGCCTCTCCGGGCCACAGCCGAACTATGAAGCCCTTCATGGCCTGCTCGGCCGCCTTGTGGAGCTCGACCAGCTGTTTCAGCTGGTCGCTCAAGGGCACAGGGTGTCCGGCTTCAGAATACTAAGACCAGAACACCTTCTCCGTCGAGCTACCCTCTTCAGCTCGGTAGAATGCAGCGGCGTTGGATACGCTGCGGGGAAGATCTACGAATGCCCCTGGAGAGCTCCGGATTCGGGTAAGTAACAGGTAGTTCACTTTTATATTTCTGCTTTGCATCAAGAATGCCTTACCCGCTGCTATCTTCCTCATCTCCTCCAACTCTTGGAGGGCCTTTTGGGCTTCGGCCTTGGCAGACTTGGCAGCCTCTAGGGCCGTTGCAAGCTCGGATGCTTGCGCCTTCGACTCCAGCTCCAAACTCTCATGTTTTTTCATGAGAGCCTGAAGTTCTTGCTGCACCTCGCCGACCTGAGCCCCAAGTCTGTCGCGCTAGTGCGCTCCGCGGCCGTTTTCTTTTCGGCCGCAGACAGCGCCTGCTTAAGGGTCGCCACCTCAGTCGTGGCCCCTACAATAAGCAGTACAATCCTGTTACTCTTTTTGCAATCAAGCCTTTTTATAGGCACTTTTTCTGTAAGGTATTTCTTACCTTCTTCCTCCTCGAGCCACCGCTTGGCAAGGCCGAGCTCTTGCTCGGTCCGCTCGAGGTCCTGCTTCAGGACACCCACCTCCACAGTCAGTGCGGCGGTGGATAGCAGCAAAGCCTGCATACGCATATTGACTCTTTTTTGTTAGACTCCTGCGATATTTAATAGATCCTCTATTCGGCTTTTCTTTTCGAACGCCAAACAGAGCATCAGGGGCTACTGTCTATGCGGTAATATTTTTACATATTTTTACTTACCTCGAAGCCTATTAGAAGGCTAGCGCAAGCTTCAGTCAGTCCGCTCTTGGCAGACTGAACCTTCTGGATCACCGTACTCATAATAGTACGGTGCCCCTCGTCAATGGAGGCATCTTCAAGCACCTCCAGCAGATTGTCCGGCACCTCCGGTTGGACGGAGGCCGCCGGCTCAGAAGGCTTGCTCCTCTTGGAAGGAGTTCGCCTACCGTGGTCCGGAACTGTGGAAGATTCCGGCGCGGTGTCCGGCACAAAGCCGGACTGAGAGCCCTGGGGAGCCTTATCCCCTTCACTCCTGGAGTCCGGGAGGTTGCCTTGCGGCTCCTCCGGGACCACCTCCTCCTGCCCCAGAGCTTGTCGTGATGCCACTTCGGCATCGTCTGCAGTGCGTGGGGAGACAGTGGGCGGAACTGAGTTCATGTCCGATGAGTCCAGGGAGCCGCCCGACGATTCGTCGAATTCGGCCCGGGGCGGACTGCATAATTACATTCGACATTAGGGAAAGTTGTGCAACAAAGGAACATCATGAGTTACTCTGATATCCGAACTTACGATTTCGCCGGACGATTGGCCCTGTTTGGCCACTCCTCTTTGCCCTCTTCGGCGTTGGGGGTGTAGTCCGGTGGAGGGGTCTTCCTTTTCCTAGACCCCTCGGCCTCCCCCGTTGGGGCGGCCTTCCTCCTCTCTCCTCCCTCCGCTGGGGGGGAGAGTTTTCTTCTTCCTCCTCCTCGTTTTCGCGGGAGGAGGGCGTCTCGGACTCGTCAGATGACGAGTCCGACACCACCACGTTGCGAGCACTCTTTCGAGTCCCCGTGGTCTTCTTCTTCTTGGCCTTCTTCTCCGGCACCACATAAGGCGCCGGAACCAGCAGCTTCACTAGTAGAGCTGGGGCTGGGTCTTCGGGCAGCGGAGCCGGACAGTTAATCGATCCGGATATCGCCCGCCAAGCCTGTCAAAGGTAAGGGAGTTTAGATCCCGCATAGAGTCAAACTATGTAAAAAGCTTAACATCATGTAAAAGGTGTAGATGGCATACCTCACTAGCGTGACGCTGCGAGCTGTATCCGCGGTCCTCGGAAGTGGATGCGGGAGCCTCGGCGCCCTTGAATAGCATCTTCCAGGCGTCTTCGTATGTCGTGTCGAAGAGCCTGCTGAGGGTTTGATGCTGCGCCGGGTCGAACTCCCACAGATTAAAATCCCATTGTTGGCACGGGAGGATCCGGCGGACGAGCATAACCTGGATTACATTAACAAGCCGGACTGGCTTGTTCACCAGGGACTGGATGCATGTTTGCAATCCGGTCACCTCTTTTTCGTCACCCGACGACAGGCCCGTCTCTTTCCAGGACATAAGCCGCGTGGGGGGTCCGGATCGGAACTCGGGGGCTGCGGTCCATTTCGGATCGCGCGGCTCGGTGATATAAAACTACCCGGATTGCCATCCCTTTAGGGTCTCCACGAAAGAGCCCTCGAACCATAGGACGTTGGCCATCTTGCCCGCCATGGCGCCTCCGCACTCCGCCTGGCTGCCGCGCACCACCTTGGGCTTGACGTTGAAGGTCTTGAGCCAGAGGCCGAAATGAGGGCGGACGCGGAGAAAAGCCTCGCACACGACGATAAACGCTGAGATGTTGAGGATGAAGTTCGGAGCCAGATCGTGGAAATCCAGGCCGTAGTAGAACATGAGCCCCCGGACAAATGGGTGGAGTGGAAAACCCAGTCCACGGAGGAAGTGGGGGAGAAATACTACCCTCTCATGGGGCCTTGGGGTGGGGAGAAGCTGCCCCTCTTCGGGAAGCCAGTGCGCGATGTCCTTGGATAGGTATCCGGCCTTCCTTAGCTTCTTGACTTTACCCTCCGTGGCGAAGGAGACCATCCAATTGCCTCCCGCTCCGGACATTGCTGGAGAAGGTTGAGGTGGGAAGTGCGGGCTTGGGCGCTGGAGCTCAGGTGCGCAGGAGATGGATAGGCAAAGGAGGAAGAAGGCGTAGGTAAAAAGGTGGATCCTTGTCCCCTTATATGGGCGGATGCGGTTGTGCGTCCCCACCTGCCTAGTAAAACTCGCTTGCCTCCCAAGCGCCGTGATAAGTGGCACGGTTGGGTTACCCACGTCCGTATTGATGAGAATCCCGTAAAAGGAGGGTACACGATCTCTGCTTTGACAAGACGTGCCAAGGAAACCGCCTCGCAAAACACGCTGAGGTGGAAAAGTGAAAACGATTCGAGTGAAGGACTTGGCTGTAGTGTGATGACGCACTGCGGAATACGTCAGCAGATTTGATTTGTGTTAATATTATTCTCTCTATGGCAATATGTGGAAGCTTATTTTGCAGAGCCGGACACTACTCTTGGTGTTTACAATCTTCTATGAAGGACTTGGAGGAGGAACCCGCCTTGCAATGCCGAAGACAATTTGCGCGCCGGACTCGTCGTCATTGAAGCCTGGTTCAGGGGCTACTGAGGGAGTCCTGGATTAGGGGGTGTTCGGGTAGCCGGACTATACCTTCAGCCGGACTCCTGGACTATGAAGATACAAGATTGAAGACTTCGTCCCGTGTCCGGATGGGACTTTCCTTGGCGTGGAAGGCAAGCTTGGCGATGCGGATATTCAAGATCTCCTACCATTGTAACCGACTCTATGTAACCCTAACCCTATCTGGTGTCTATATAAACCGGAGGGTTGTAGTCCGTAGGCAATCAACTCCATATACAATAATCATACCATAGGCTAGCTTTTAGGGTTTAGCCTCCTTGATCTTGTGGTAGATCTACTCTTGTACTACCCATATCATCAATATTAATCAAGCAATACGTAGGGTTTTACCTCCATCAAGAGGGCCCGAACCTGGGTAAAACATCGTGTTCCCTGCCTCCTGTTACCATCCGGCCTAGATGCACAGCTCGGGACCCACTACCCGAGATCCGCCGGTTTTGACACCGACAAGGACGCTGCGTGGGCTGGCACCCGCCTGGCGCCCTAAGTCGTCATGGCTTGCATCACGGGCACCTCGCGAGGTACCCCGCGTTGATCTCTCCGCCTCCTCGTGAGCCAGCCTGACGAGGTTGTGCCTGAGGAAGCTTTGTGTCGTCCGCCCCGCGAGGCTTGGCCCCTCGCGAGGGTCTTGAGTTTGTGTTGGTGAAGATGGGCCGTGCTGGGCCCCCCCCTTTGAGCCACGCCACAGGCCGCAGGCAGGCAAGTCTGGGGACCCCCGTTCCCTGAACGCCGAAAAAACAGGAGTAGGGTTTTACACCTCACGGCGGCTCGAAACTAGGTAAAACTACCAGTGTGATCTTTATCGTGTTGCATGATGTTCTCCGCTCTTTGTGCATTGTGCTCATCCCCCCTGCCGAACCACAAGGGGCTCATGGCCCCATAGGTGGCCATGGTTTCCCACGACAGTTTCGATAGTAGTAACAACAACAATAGTAATGGTAACAGTGATAGCAATGATTTTGTAGCAAGTGTAACAGTAACAGTAGCAGTAGTAACTTAGCAAGATCAATATGTAGGAAATTCGTAGGCATTGGATCGGTAGATTCATTGGATGATGTTCATCATACAACAGTCATACTAGCTCTAGTTCATAAACATAATGTATGCATGTATTCCGTAAATAGTCATATGTGCTGATGGAAAGAACTAGCATGACATCTTTTATCCTACCCTCCTGTGGCAGCAGGGTCCATGGAAACTAAGGGATATTAAGGCCTCCTTTTAATAGAGAACCGGAACAAAGCATTAACACATAGCGAATACATGAACTCTTCAAACTATGGTCATCACCAGAAAGTATCCCGAATACTGTCACTCTGGGGTTTACAGATCATAACACATAATAAGTGAATATGACTTGCAAGATCGGATCCAGAACATAGATATAATGGTGATAACATAAACGGTTCAGATCTGAAATCATGGCACCCGGGCCCAAAGTGACAAGCATTAAACATGGCAAAGTCATATCAACATCAATCTCAGAACATAATGGATACTATGGATCAAGCCCTAACAAAACTAACTCGATTACATGATGAATCTCATCCAACTCCTCATCCACCAGTGAGCCTACGAAGGAATTACTCACTCCCGGTTGGGAGCATCATGGAATTGGCGATGAAGAAGGGTTGGTGATGACAAAGATCGAAGATCCCCCTCTCCAGAGCCCCAAACGGACTCCAGATCTGACCTCCCGATGAAGAACAGGAGATGGTAGCAGCTCTGTATCGTGAAATGAGATAATTCTTCCTCCCCGATTTTTTCCGGAAAAATAGGTATTTATGGAGTTGGAATCAGGGTCTGCGGGGACACCAGGTGACCCACCTGGGCGTGCTTGGAGGGGGGCGTGCCTTGAAGGGTTGTGCTCACCCAGGGGGCCCCCTTCGGTGGTTCTTGGCTCCCGTATTTTTCTTTTATTCTGAAATAATTCTCCAAAAAGTTTCGTTCCAATCCGAGAACTTTTATTTCTGTACAAAAACAACACCATGGTAGTTCTGCTGAAAACAGCATCAGTCTGGGTTAGTTTCATTCAAATCATGCAACTTAGAGTCCAAAACAAGAGGGAAAGTGTTAGAAAAAGTAGATACGATGGAGACGTATCAGTATGTGCAGCAGGCAGCATGCCGGGATGCATAGGCATTGAGCGGAGCCCTGGTGGGAGGAGATGATGGCTTTGTGGAGTTCAAAATCATGGACGATGGATAGTCGGCGATAGTCGAGATTAAGAGGCGCAGCGCGCCACAGAGTGTACCACCGAGATATGAGGACCTATGTGCGGCAGCCATCCTTGGTGGGGAGAAGGAAGATGATCTCCCCAATGATGGCATCCGAGAGATCACTGATGCGGTCCGCCTGATATTCTACGGGTTCCTCAGATCCAGGGCGTGGCCACTTCTGCCCGCACAGTCGGGTGCAGGATTTACAACCGGCGGCGCCGCTGGCCAGAGCCTCATCTGTGTATATACCAGTCTGAAAAAAGGCAGAAACATACATGTAGGACATTCAAAATCAATTATCAAGATATAGAAGAAAAAATGCACAAACATATATGTATGACATTCAAAATCAATTTTCAAGATCTGGCTATGAATTATTAGCACGCATGCTAACCCTAGTCAGATTATTAGCAAAAAAATCATTTGTACAGAACAAACAATTAATCAGTAACCATAGATACCATTCCAACAATCAATACACCACATGGATCTAACGAATCTTGCTCTGATTTTATGGACTGGGTGAACATAACCAAGGATTTCTATTCCCAACAAAAGAAGGGGAGGACTAACTGGTTTTCCGTCAGAGTCTGAGTCATTGTTGGAGTAGCTGTGGACCTCCGGCTCTGGCTGGGGAGGCACGACGACGGCGACGAAGTCAAGGTCGTGTTGCTGCCCGCACGAGACCTTGTCGGTGGCGACAGCAACCTCTGTGCCCAAGTTCATGCGTTGCACGGGTGCTTCACCGGCCCCAGCGTCGCCACTCCCTCCGATGGTGCGCTTTGGCAAAATCCTAATACACTCCATGCGACAGTGACAACTATGGACGGGGGGTGCGACCGCCTATTATGACCAGCGGATCGGGCACGCTATTAATATGGAGCAGTGAGAGTGTCGGGGATATACCCCGCGGTATGACCCGACTGGACTTGGCGACTCACTGGTGACCCGCCCTGACTTGGCGACTCACTAAATGACCCGCCCGAATCTCTCCACTCACTGATGACCCGGCCAAGCCAGGTGTCTCATTAATGACCCAGCCAGTGGGTTAGAGGAGCGACAAGACCCGGAGGCCCAGTAGGCGGTTCAAGGAAGGCCGGCTTACGTTATGGTAGGCCGGCTTAAGAGGAAAGCATAAGGAATATTCCCTTACAAAGGAAGCAAGACTATGACTCCACTTGTAATAGAGTAATCATAATCCTACTAGGACTAGTCATGTAACCCGCCCCTTCAACATATATAAGGAGGGGCAGGGCTTCTCAGGAGGGGAAAGATTGACAAGTTCCACAAGTTGGAGAAGTTATGTTTAGACAATAGCTCTCGATATAGAGCATTCTTATAACCGTGATCATCATCATCAATATCAATGAAGCAGGATGTAGGCTTTTACCTCCACCGTGAGGGGCCGAACCTGGGTAAAACACCGCGTCTCTCATCCCGCCCAACCCCTCTCAAGCTACCACATAGATGTGTTGACCTTACGACTAAGTCCTGACACTAAGGACATCTGCCGTAACAATTCCACGACAGTTGGCGCCCACCGTGGAGCTTGCGCACGGTGGTGTTGAGTTCTTGGAGGGATCTTTATCCGGGTTTCGAGAAGTTCGTGAATTAGCCGGATGAAGAAGAACCGGTGCGGAAGAATCACGCAAGATGATCCAGCATGGGACAGTTTTTTGGCAGAGCCGGCAAATTCAATGTTTGTGGTCAGAATTGGTATTAGCCTTGGAGCTCACAGTATGAGTTTTGAGTTTAAGGGAAGATAGGGTTTGATGTTCTTCTGCATAGCCATTGCAACGCGGTCCGTAGAATCCGAGTACCAGATCAGTTTTTGCCGCTACAGCCGTGTATTGCCAAGGCCGACATGAGTTTTTCTATAGCTGCAGTACGCCGGGTTGGGTCAATCAACACACGCGTGAGGAGACGGGGATCAAAACCCAAGGCAATTTCATAAATTGATCTGCTAAAAGACTGCTGCTACTATTGCACGGAGTAGTACTACTTCTAATAAACAATTGTGCTAGTGATTGCTTGAAGGCAACACTACGTTACTACTGTTCGCATAAAGTGATCCATCAAACGAGCATGCATGTTCGAGCAAGGACTACAATACTGGATCGGATTGGCAGAGTTCAACGTGCCGTCGAGACTGCCCTAGCCTCCGTCGCCTTGGCCTCGTGCCTGATGGATTTTGTCTTCGTTACGATTTCAGACCTGATGTGCCTTGTTCTCCAACGCCCGCATCTCCTCTGGCTGGTTTCCACTTCGAGCTCCTTCTGGGTTGTTTCCACTCACACCCGCCTGATGCCTTCACCGCCAATGTGGACGATCGCTGATGGCCTCTGACCAAACTGCCGCTATGAGCCGCCAAGCGCCCGGCTTCACCTGCGAGTCGCCGCTCCCGCTGTCGTTGCCTCGCGCAGTGGCCAAGCCGCCGTCTCGGGCGTGGTCTAAACCGAGCCGGCCTTCCCGTGCTATTGTCGAGCCGCCTTGAGCCGCCCTGGCTGTGCTCCGTCCCCGTCAGGGCCGAATCGTCTCCAAGCAGTCTCGTTTCGATAGCGAGTCACCTTAAGTTGCTGTCATAAACCGCATCGCTGGTCTCTGACTCTGAATCGTTACCGAGTTGCCACGCCTCTGAGCCACCGGGGTCGGCCCTGCTATTTCTACGGCTGTGTGGTAAGTCGCCGTGGCCCTCAATGCCTCGAGTCGCCGCAACCGGATAGCCGTCTGCTGCCTGCGAACCGCCCGCTGCTGCGGTCCACTTTCAACTCGCCGATCGTCGTCAAGCCGGCCGCGCTTGAGCCGCCCTTGCCGGCGTGTCAAAACGCCGTCTACTTCCACGGCCGCTTTCTGCCGTGAAACTGCGCCTTGGAGACCCGCCACAGTTCTCTGCCTCATCAGATATTGAAAGCAAGTATGGGCGTGTATTTGAAAGTTTTCGCAGAAGAGGTCAGGGTGATCTACGATGTTAATTTGGAGACAAGATTTTTGACTATGGCTTTCAAACGTTACTACTAAGCCAAAATCAGATATTGAGGATAACTTGGGGGCTAATTTGTCCTGACATTCCCAAGAGCGTACTATACTGGGCTCGATTGTGGCTTCAGTTACGCGGAAGCTGTTAAACTGGCACCTATTAGCAAGCTTAATATCTTGGCTGATGCTTTGGGGGCAAGATGAGTACTATTCATAGATGGGTTGTCTCTTAAATTAGCTTAAGTTTGAGGTTATGTGTCAAAGGAGAAAAAGTCTAGGATTCCAAGACTGTTCACAGATCAATTGATGGCCGAAGAAGATCTGACATGCCACAGGCGTCAATAGAAAATTCAGTTGAGCCAATTTCAGAATATAATTCTACATGGTCGTGATTAACCTGATGTGAATATCCAGTACAAACCTCCATATTTATACTGCTCGGATGGTGTTTGCACATATGAAAGTTCATTCAAATTGGAACCTGGCCGAAACCATCTGATCAAAAGAAATACAGAGAGGACGAAGCGGCCAAGCTAGCCACATGATGTTAAGAAAATCATACTTCTCACGTCCCATCCTGGATATGTCCAGTGTTATCGAACGGTAGCGTCCATGGTCATCCGACAAAAATATCAGGTGTCATTTTTTCTATGTTTTCTCATCACATATATTAATTTTTTCCACAACAATTATTCTGGCCTGTGGTGTTTTTTTATACAGGATAATTACAAAAGTGGTGACTATCGTGCATACGGAGCGCACGCTAGTATTGTTTTGCATGTGTCATCCGTGTTGCGCTACCTGACGGATACATGTGCGAACCGTCGCCCCCGCGTTTCATTATACATCAACACCGTCGACGACTCTCTCGACCGCACCTGCTTACAACACCGTGACCGGCTCATCTGTCTGCTCCTGCGGTCGACTTGGCCGTGATTGATTTCAGCTTCACCATGGTGATCATCAACTCCGCGGTGATAATTACTCACCTGACGCATCAGGTGAAATCCATCCAGTATATTTTATATTATATATTGCTTTCTTTAAAAGAGAAATTACTCTGGCTTGTAAGTTCTCCAGTGCAGGATAGGTTATATCACTGAGATGTTGAATGACTCATACCGGTTTATATCACGATCAAATATGAAGAGTCTCAAGCCAACTCCTCGAGTAGTCTTAAGACTCGGAGGCTACAATGACATGAATCGGGAACTCCGGGTCATTGGAGGAAATGATAACCCGGTTCCGGAAGACACCGCCATATTGATGAAAATTTAAAGACCGTCAGAAAATTGTCGGTTCAAAATAAAGATTCCGGTTTAAAATCTGGTTCAAGAGACATCCCTCTCCTGCAAAGCTTTGAAGCTATCAAATCCGGTTCAAAATCCGGCTCAAGGTAAATTTATCTCTCACAAAGTTTTGAAACTTTTAAATCCGGTTTAAAGTTCCGGTTTAAAAAGGATTAATCTCTCGCAAGTTCGAGTTCTCAGAAAGATTAAAGGGTGCCAAAAAGAGCTTGCTGCCATGATGCACGGTTCAAATATGGGTATCCCGCCTTACGGCTTATCTTATTATGGTCACTTGGGGGCTTCCTGCTCATCGAGCATAGCTGTCAATACCCTCTTGATCTGCACAATGCCAAAACTTATATGGTCACTTGGGGGCTTCCTGTTCAAACATAGGTCGTATTCGAACCAAAGAGAACATAGCTATCGTAACCCTTTTGATCGGCGCAAAGCCAAACTCACTAGGGGGCTTCTTGATCATATCCGAATCATAGCTTAACCCCTTTTGGGTCCGACTTGGATCGTATTAGAATCAGGGTCGTTAAAAACCTCTCAAGGTCATTTGGGGGCTTTCTGTTCAAACATAGGTCGTATTCGAATCAAAGAGAACATAGCTGTCGGTACCCTCTTGATCGGCGCAACGCCAAAGCCACCGGGGGCTATATGATCGTATTCGAATCTTAGCTCAACCCCTTTGGAACGGGTTTCTGATCGTATACGAATCAGAAGCCTTAAATTTTTTAAGTCTTTTTTGCGAACAATTTTTGGTTTTGACTTGAGACCTTTTTGGATTATATCTCAAATGTATATAAGTGTTTATGCTTAACCCGGCTTGATTTTGACTATAAGTCGCCAGCTTATGACAATCATCATCTATGTGGAAGCATTGGCTTCTAAGGATTGGGTTATCACCCTTACTGTACAGGTCATGTAAACCGGTAGTACAAATTCAATATCACAGTGGTTATATGTGAGGTATTATGACCCGCCCTGCGGCAAACCGCCAAGGTTTCCTGTGATCTACTTGTGTGCAGGGTAAGACTACATTTGGGTCGTTACCCACCCTGGCTCTTGACGTTAAGTCGCCAGGGCATATGTTGTTTAAACTCTATGCAGGATTTGCAGAACTATGACTTATATAAATGCTTCAGTCCAAGCTCATTACTGAAATTGGTGTCTCAAAAGGGTTATCAATTATTGATTTTCTCAAGGGCTATAGGCCACCGGGTTACAAAAATTCCGGCTTACAATGAATGCACATTAAGTCATCATCGGCCAAGAGCCGCCAGGTATTTAAACTCCGGATTTACTTGTTAATAGATAAGGTATTTGAATCTTTAAATAGCCAAACTTGTCTGGATTTTCATTATGATATTGAATGATTGAGGTTTTCAAACCGGGTTATATTATTCAAATCTTTAAATAGCCAACATGGCTGGATTTTTATTATGGTTATCAATAACCAATATTACGATTGAGGATTTCAAAGTTGCTTTAGCGCAATAGATATTATTTTATCAATGGAAGGAATAGTCCCGAATCGCAGCAGGCTTACGACCCGACACTTGGGGGCTACATTATTCAAGTTGAGATTACATCAAATATGCAAGTCTCATGTCGCTGCAAGCATGCACCATGATACTTGGGGGATAATGCAAAGTCATTTTTACTGGCGTTATCGGAGACCTGACTCATCACATTGTAATGAGCCGGCCCTTGGGGGCTACCAATTGCTCCTGTCGTAAATTCAAGGTACACAAGCCTTAATCAATTATATTGAAAGATCCACTACTCAGTTGGTAGAGTACAAAGCTCTTAACCTTGTGGACGTGGATTCAAGCCCCATGGTGGAGATTACATCATATGATGTTATTTTCAAAAGAAGTATATATAAAGTCCCAGCTCAATATTATCTTACTGAGCCGGCCCTTGGGGGCTACACGTTATTGTTAAAGTCTATATGATCATATTTATAAAGTCCCTGCTCATTATTGCATAATGACCCGGCCCTTGGGGGCTACACTGGTTGAAGTTTTTTATGAGTATAAGGCAATTACAAGTCCTAGGTTGCTGCAAGCATGACAACCCGGCACTTGGGGCTACATATATGGAGTATTCAATCCTTACTAGTGACTAAGATGAACAACATGGATTTCTTCAAAGTGGCAGTATTTATATTGAAGCAAGTCTTAAGTCATCACTTTGTTTCTGCTCAAGACTTGGGGCTACATGTAATATGGATATAAGGGAGAAAAATCTTAAAATTCTCAGTTTTGAGTAAACCAGATTGACCCGGCGTCGCCAATAACTATGACCCGGCGCCGACAACAATTATGACCCGGCGCTATCAATATTTACAAACCGGATATTTTGGCAATGATAAACCGGCAAGTTCTACAAGCCGGCTGAAAGTCAGATGAGTATTTCAAGACCAATATTTTTTAAGTCGGCGCTTTGGAAGCCGATTCAAGTGGATTATTTCTTACAATATTTCTCTATAAGAGACCAATGTCAGCAAATTGACTTTGAAGCTGGCTTATTGGCCCGGATTTCTCAAAAGAAGTATCTAGATTTTTTACATTGACAAAGTCGAAACATATCTGCTAAGGGAGATTTTCTATGAGATCATGGACATGTAGATATCAACAAGGAAGTGACAAGGACTTAACGATGATCAGGTGCCAGCTTACAAGAATTTTTTAACCCGGAGCACAACCTGTCAAATTTGTTCTTGTGTTTATTTTGCAGGATTAGTTTAACATGGATAAATCCAAATTAAACTGGGGGCCAATGTCGGTGATATACCCCGCGGTATGACCCGGCCGGATGTATGACCCGGCCGGACTTGGCGACTCACTGGTGACCCGCCCTGACTTGGCGACTCACTAAGTGGCCCGCCCGGATCTCTCCACTCACCGATGACCTGGCCAAGCCAGGTGTCTCATTAATGACCCAGCCGGTGGGTTAGAGGAGCGACAAGACCCGGAGGCCCAGTAGGCAGTTCAAGGAAGGTCGGCTTACGTTATGGTAGGCCGGCTTAAGAGGAAAGCATAAGGAATATTCCCTTACAAAGGAAGCAAGACTATGACTCCACTTGTAATAGAGTAATCATAATCCTACTAGGACTAGTCATGTAACCCGCCCCTTCAACATATATAAGGAGGGGCAGGGCTCCCCAGGAGGGGAAAGATTGACAAGTTCCACAAGTTGGAGAAGTTAGGTTTAGACAATAGCTCTCGAGATAGAGCACTCTTGTAACCGTGATCATCATCATCAATATCAATGAAGCAGGCTGTAGGCTTTTACCTCCACCATGAGGAGCCGAACCTGGGTAAAACATCGCGTCTCTCGTCCCGCTCAACCCCTCTCAAGCTACCACATAGATGCGTTGGCCTCGCGACTAAGTCCTGACACTAAGGACATCTGCCGTGACAATTCCACGACAGGGAGCGAGGTGGGCGGCGGTCAAACGGCTGGCTCCCCCCCCCCGGTGAGCCTGTGCAGCGGACTTGCTGGCATGCCTAACGTAATTTCACACAGCTACTAGCACACCCCCTAGAGACACTGCATAGCGAACACGCGCATGCCTCAGCATCCTCGTCTGCCTGTGCAGCGGACTGCTAGCATGCGTCTCATCAACTCACACATCCTCGTACGGCACACGGGATGCATGGCGGCACGTATTATATTGATTTTTACTTTTTGATGATTATTTATGCTGCTTTATTGTTTAACCGAAGCACAACACGTACAATGTTGGTCTAACGCACGCGGTTCAAATAAAGAGTCTGTTTGCGATATTGGTTGATAATTATTGATAATTTCCTGTCTGTAAGAAGATTATACCAAAACTTGTCTCAAATTTTAAAAAAATAATAATATCACAGTCTATTGGTGTCCATATGACACCACGATAAGTTTCATGAATTTGAACTTAGTTTTGGATTTACTGGATTTTTAAATCAAGATTCTCAATGTTAGAAATTGCATGCATGGGGACTAAACATGCACCCAGGGACACGTACACATATGATTTTTCAATCCATTTTGGTGCACTATCACAGGTCTCATGTAGACTAAATTTGATTTTTGCACATTAAATCCCTGCGAAATCAATCGATGTATAAAAACGAACGAATGTTATCTATTTTTTTCAATTTTTAACACTAAACTCCTTTGGTCGCATGTTTGCCGCAGAAAAAGTTTGACATGCATCTTTGGGCCACATGCACGCAGTGGTCCTAGGACACTCACTCGCATGTGACTCTCTCTGTGGGCCCGTGCGGTCGTTGTCCGGCACTATGACCTACGGTGAGAGAGGTCAATTTGACCGACAATGATGGTCATTTTTTGGTTTTTGTTATGTACGGGAGGAGTCTATATAGTATGCGTCAAAGAGGGTGGCCAGGGGCAACGTATACTATGCGTCATGTAGGATAGTCACTCGTGTACGATGCTTCCATCCGTGGGCCCGCGAGGTTGTCCTCCATCACTTTGACAGGGTGTGGGACCCCTGATGCTGATTCTTTCGCCAATATTTTTCATTAATTCCAAAACGTGTCTCCATGGATTTTCAGGTCATTCGGAGAACTTCTATTTCTGCACAAAAATAACACCATGGCAGTTCTGCTGAAAACAGCGTCAGTCCGGGTTAGTTCCATTCAAATCATGCAAGTTAGAGTCCAAAACAAGGGAAAAAGTGTTTCGAAAAGTAGAGACGTTGGAGACGTATCAACTCCCCCAAGCTTAAACCTTTGCTTGTCCTCAAGCAATTCAGTTGACAAACTGAAAGTGATAAAGAAAAACTTTTACAAACTCTGTTTGATCTTGTTGTTGCAAACTGTAAAGCCAGCATTCAAGTTTTCAGCAAAGATTATGAACTAACCATATTCACAATAACATTTAGGTCTCATGTTTACTCATATCAATGGCATAATCAACTAGCGAGTAATAATAATAAATCTCGGATGACAATACTTTCTCAAAACAATCATAACATGATATAACAAGATGGTATCTCGCTAGCCCTTTCTGAGACTGCAAAACATAAATGCAAAGCCCCCTGAAGATCAAGGACTGACTAGACATTGTAATTCATGGTAAAAGAGATCCAGTCATACTCAATGTAAATTAATAGCAATGCATGCGAATGATAGCGGTGCTCTCCAACTGGTGCTTTTTAATAAGAGGATGATGACTCAACATAAAAGTAAATAGATAGGCCCTTCACAGAGGGAAGCAGGGATTTGCAGAGGTGCCAGAGATCGAGTTTGGAAACAGAGATAAATAATATTTTGAGTGGCATACTTTCATTGTCAACATAACAACCAAGAGATCTCGATATCTTCCATGCTACACACATTGTAGGCGATTCCCAATCAGAATGGTAAAGTTTATACTCCCCCACCACCAACAACCATCAATCCATGGCTTTTCTGAAACAACAGGCGCCGTCCAACTAACAACAATCCTGGGGGAGTTTTGTTTGCAATTATTTTGATTTGATTTGAGCATGGGATTGGGCATCCCGGTTACCGGCCATTTTCTTGTGAGTGATGAGCGGAGTCCACTCATCGTGAGAATAACCCACCTAGCATGGAAGATATAGACAACCCTAGTTGATACATGAGCTATTAGAGCATACAAAATATAATTTCATTTGAAGGTTTAAAGTTTGGCACATACAAATTTACTTGGAACGGCAGGTAAATACCGTATATAGGAAGGTATGGTGGATTCATATGGAATAACTTTGGGGTTTATGGAAGTGGATGCACAAGCAGTATTCCCGCTTAGTACAAGTGAAGGCTAGAAAGAGACTGGGAAGCGACCAACTAGAGAGTAACAACAGTCATGAACATGCATTAAGATTAATCAACAATGAGTTCAAGCATGAGTAGGATATAAATCACCGTGAACATAAATATCGTGGAGGCTATGTTGATTTTGTTTCATCTACATGCGTGAACATGTGCCAAGTCAAGCCACTCAAATCGTTCAAAGGAGGATACCACCCTATCATACCACATCACAACCATTTTAATAGCATGTTGGCACGCAAGGTAAACCATTATAAACTCCTAGCTAATTAAGCATGGCATGAGCAACTATAATCTCTAATTGTCATTGCAAACATGTTTGATTCATAATAGGCTGAATCAGGAATGATGAACTAATCATATTTACAAAAACAAGATAGGGCGAGTTCACACCAGCTTCTCTCATCTCACTCAGTCCATCATACATCGTCATTATTGCCTTTCACTCGCATGACCGAACGGTGTGGATAATAATAATAGTGCACGTGCATTGGACTAAGCTGGAATCTACAAGCATTTAATACAAGGAAGAAGACAAGGTAATATGGTCTCTATGTTAAATCAACAATAATGCATATGAGAGTTGATACGTATCCAACGTATCTATAATTTTTGATTGCTCCATGCTATATTATCTAATGTTTTGGACAATATTGGGCTTTCTTATCCACTTTTATATTATTTTTGGGACTAACCTATTAACCGGAGGCCCAGCCCAGAATTGTTGTTTTTTGCCTATTTCAGTGTTTCGAAGAAAAGGAATATCAAATAGAGTCGAAATGGAATGAAACCTTCTGGAGAAGTTATTTTTGGAAGGAAAGCTACCTGATGGACTTAGAGTGCACATCAGGAAAGAAGCGAGGGAGCCACGAGGCAGGGGGCGCCCCCCACCCCCCAGGGCGCGCCCTCCACCCTCGTGGCTCCCCTGACGTACTTCTTCCTCCTATATATACCCATATACCCTAAAAACTTCGGGGAACAGAATAGATCGGGAGTTCCGTCGATGCAAGCCTCAGTAGCCACCAAAAACCTCCTGGGACCCTGTTCCGGCACCCTGCCGGAGGGGGGAACCCTCACCGGTGGCCATCTTCATCATCCCGGCACTCTCCATGACGAGGAGGGAGTAGTTCACCCTCGGGGCTGAGGGTATGTACCAGTACCTATGTGTTTGATCTCTCTCTCTCTCTCTCTCTCTCTCTCTCTCTCTCTCTCGTGTTCTTGATTTGGCACGATCTTGATGTATCGCGAGCTTTGCTATTATAGTTGGATCTTATGTTTCTTCTCCCCTCTACTCTCTTGTAATGGATTGAGTTTTCCCTTTGAAGTAATCTTATCGGATTGAGTCTTTAATGATTTGAGAACACTTGATGTATGTCTTGCGTGGGATACCCATGGTGACAATGGGGTATTCTATTGATCCACTTGATGTATGTTTTGGTGATCAACTTACGGGTTCCGCCCATGATCCTATGCATAGGGGTTGGCACACGTTTTCATCTTGACTCTCCGGTATAAACTTTGGGGCACTCTTTGAAGTACTTTGTGTTGGTTGAATAGATGAACCTGAGATTGTGTGATGCATATCGTATAATCATATCCACGGATACTTGAGGTGACATTGGAGTATCTAGGTGACATTAGGGTTTTGGTTTATTTGTGTCTTAAGGTGTTATTCTAGTACGAACTCTAGGGCTGTTTGTGACACTTATAGGAATAGCCCAACGGATTGATTGGAAAGAATAACTTTGAGGTGGTTTCGTACCCTACCATAATCTCTTCGTTTGTTCTCTGCTATTAGTGACTTTGGAGTGACTCTTTGTTGCATGTTGAGGGATAGTTATACGATCCAATTATTTTATTATTGTTGAGATAACTTGCACTAGTGAAAGTATGAACCCTAGGCCTTGTTTCCTAGCATTGTAATACCGTTTACGCTCACTTTTATCACTTGCTACGTTGCTGTTTTTATATTTTCAGATTACAAAAACCTATATCTACCATCCATATTACACTTGTATCACCATCTCTTTGCCGAACTAGTGCACCTATACAATTTACCATTGTATTGGGTGTGTTGGGGACACAAGAGACTCTTTGTTATTTGGTTGCAGGGTTGCTTCAGAGAGACCATCTTCATCCTACGCCTCCCACGGATTGATAAACCTTAGGTCATCCACTTGAGGGAAATTTGCTACTGTCCTACAAACCTCTGCCCTTCGAGGCCCAACAACGTCTACAAGAAGAAGGTTGCGTAGTAGACATTAAGAGCCACTCAACATTTTCATCATGGTCTTCTCCTCTCGACCCCCAAAGAATAAGAAAGAAATAAAACTATTTACACAGGAAAGCTCCCAACAAGTAAAAGAAGGACGAGAAATCTTTTTGGGTTTTCTTTTAATTACTACTACTACAGGCATGGAAAGTAAACTAGCTAAAAGCTACAACTAATTTTTTTTGTTTTTCCTTAAGGTTTTTCAAACACATAATAAGAAGGCTTAGAAAAGAGAATAAACTAGCATGGGTAGTACAATGAAAAAGTATGAGCACCGACAACTAGAATGAGTGTGTGAACATGAATGTAATGTCGGTGAGAAATACGTACTCCCCCCAAGCTTAGGCTTTTGGCCTAAGTTGGTATATGGCCATTGTTGGCTTGGCGGATATCCAAAGTCGTAGACGGGGTTGTACTGAGATGCAGTAGTTACTGCCTGAAGAGTTGTAGCTTGGAGGCGAGCTGCCTCCGTCCTCCTCTCATACTCATTCGCCTCCTCCCTGTTTATAACATATCTCCTTTTTTCCTGAAATTTAACAAAGGTAGGAGCAGGGAGGGCAACATGGACAGTGCGTTGTCTGTCAAAGATTAGTTGGTACTGGAGGAACTGTTCATTCCCCTCAAGAAACTGTTGGAGAACCATAGCACTATAATCTAGATAAGCATGAGGCAACTCCATATCATTTCCATGTATGGGTACACCAAGATAATTAGCTACATGAGTTGCATAAATTACACCAAACAAATCTCCACTTGTACTGTTAAGATGCAACCTTCGTGCAAAAATGGCCCCCAAGTTATACTGTTTATCACCTAATACCGCACTCTTGAGGACACTAAGATCTGGAACGCACAAGTAACAAGCCTCATCTTTACCGTTAATGCATCTACCTATAAAGAGCGCAAAATAATGTATGGAAGGGAAATGAATGCTCCCTATGGTAGCTTGTGTGATTTCCCTAGATTCCCCCACAGTGATACTAGTAAGAAAGTCTTTATATTCAGATTTGCCAGGTTCACTAGCATTTCCCCACTGCGGGAATTTACAAGAAGTATTAAAATCTTCTAGGTCCATGGTATATGATTTATCATAAAGATCCAATAAAATAGTGTGAGAATTGCACGAGGATGTAAATTTAAACCTCCTCACGAAGGAATCGGTTAGGTAGTGGTACTGTAGGCACTTATATGACACAAAGTCCTCAAGATCAGCATTATGCACATATGTGTCAAATTCATCCTTGATGCCTGCTTGGACCATAAACTCCTCTGACGGCCATTCACAAGGCCACACTTGAGCTTCCCTCGGTGGTTCATCGTCCGGCTCATGTATCGCGAGCCTTGGTCCTTGCTTTCTTGAGGAACCACCTTGGTACGTTTTCCTATGCATTTTTATTTCTCTAAATTTTTCTTGAAATTTTAGTGACTCAAAATAAAAGTGAACCGAACTCAACAAGATTGATAGCAACTACTCCCACAGGTGCCTAGAGGTTATAAAACTACTTTGGACCATATAAATTTGACATGCAAGCTCAAGAACAGGGTCACCTTAGCAGCAAAAATTTGCAATAAATAAATCACTAGGACAAAAACTAATTGGACCATTGGAGGACTCACATACCGAAGAACAATCCCACAAAAAAAATTTGTGAATGGAGCTTTGAGCAAAGAGATCAAAAATGGCAGCAAGATGAGCTAGAATATGGGTTTGAGCTATGGGAGGATTTTTTCTAGAGGAAGACGAAGTGAGTGTGTGCTGGAATAAGTGGAGGGCTTCCACGTGGGGCCCACGAGGCAAGGGGGCACGCCCCAGGGGTGGGCGCGCCCTATGCCCTCATGGCCAAATGGTGGGCCCCCTGGTGTGTTCTCAGTGCCAGAAATTCTTTATTCTACAAAAAACATATTTCATTTTCAGGACATTTGGAGAACTTTTATTTTTGGGGTATTTTTATTGCAAGGATAATTCAGAAAATAGACAGAAAATACTATTTTTTCTTTATTTAATCTAAATAACAAAAAGTAAAAGGAGGGTACAGAGAGTTGTGTTTTCTAACTTCATCCATCTCGTGGTCATCAAAAGGAATCCACTAACAAGGTTGATCAAGTCCTGTTAACAAACTCTTTTTGAATAACATGAAACCGGAGGATTTTCGAATAACACTAGGTTACCTCAACGGGGATATGCATGTCCCCAACAATAAGAATATCATATTTCTTCTTGATAGTAGGAAGAGGGAACTCAAAACCTCCAATAATAATAGTTGAGATTTTTCCAATAGAATTCATATTGTGGACTTGAGGTTGTTTCCTCGGGAAGTGTACCGTATGCTAATTACCATTAACATGAAAAGTGACATTGCCTTTGTTGCAATCAATAACAGCCCTTGCAGTATTCAAAAAGGGTCTACCAAGGATAATCGACATACTATCGTCCTCGGGAATATCAAGATAACAAAGTCCATTAAAATAGTAACGTTTGCAACCACAACAGGCACATCCTCACAAATACCGACAGGTATAGTAGTTGATTTATCGGCCATTTACAAAGATATTTCAGTAGGTGTCAACTTATTCAAATCAAGTCTACGATATAAAGAGAGAGGCATAACACTAACACCGGCTCCAAGATCACATAAAGCAGTTTTAACATAGTTTCTTTTAATGGACCATGGTATAGTTGGCAAGCATGGTGGAAATTTCAGCTTCCGGTATCTTTCTTTTATTTGTAACAATATCTTTCATATACTTAGCATAAGGATTCATTTTAAACATATCAGTCAAACGCATACGCAAAAAGATAGGTCTAATCATTTCAGCAAAGCGCTCAAAATCCTCATCATCCTTTTTCTTGGATGGTTTCGGAGGAAAAGGCATGGGTTTCTAAACCCATGGTCTCTTTTTTTACCGTGCTTCCTAGCAACAAAGTCTCTCTTATCATAATGTTGATTATTTGATTATGGGTTATCAAGATCAATAGCAGGTTCAATCTCTACATCATTGTTATTGCTAGGTTGAGCATCAACATGGACATCATCATTACCACTAGGTTCATGTTCATTACCAGATTGTGTTTCAGCATCAGAAATAGAAATATCATTGGGATTCTTAGGTGTATCAACAACAGGTTCACTAGAAGCATGCAAAGTCCTATCATTTTTATTTTTCTTCTTCTTAGAAGGACTAGGTGCATCAACATTAGTTCTCTGAAAATCTTGCTCAACTCTCTTAGAGTGGCCCTCAGGATACAAAGGTTCCTAAGTCATTCTACCCCCTCTAGTCATAACTCTAATAGCATTATCATTTTTATTATTATTTAATTCATTGATCAAATCATCTTGTGCTTTAAGCACTTGTTCTACCTGAGTGGTAACCATAGAAGCATGTTTACTAATAAGTTTAAGGTCACCTTTAACTCTAGACATATAATCACTCAAGTGTTCAACCATATAAGCATTACGTTTTCAATTGTCTACCAACATAAGCATTGAAGTTTTCTTGTTTAACAATAAAATTATCAAACTCATCCAAGCATTGGCTAGCAGACTTATTACGAGGAATATCACCTTCATCAAATCTATAGAGAGAATTTACCTTTACTACCTGTGTCGGGTTATTAAGACCATGTATTTCTTAAATAGGTGGTAAATTCTTAACATCTTCAGCTTTAATACCCTTTTCTTTCATAGATTTCTTTGCCTCTTGCATATCTTCAGGACTGAGAAATAGAATACCCATTTTCTACGGAGTTGGCTTAGGAGTTGGTTCAGGAAGTGTCCAATCATTATCATTACTCAATATATTATTCAATAGCAATTCAGCTTGCTCAACAGTTCTTTCCCTAAAAACACAACCAACACAACTATCTAGGTGGTCTCTGGAAGCATCGGTTAGTCCATTATAAAAGATATCAGGTATTTCATTTTTCTTGAGTGTGACGCCCCCGATTTGACCGTACACTAATCATACACGCAAATGTGTATGATCAAGATCAAGGACTCACGGGAAGATATCACAACACAACTCTAGACACAAATTAAAATAATACAAGCTTTATATTACAAGCCAGGGGCCTTGAGGGCTCGAATACATAAGCTCGAAAACACAAGAGTTAGCGGAAGCAACAATATCTGAGTACAGACATGAGTTAAACAAGGTTGCCTTAAGAAGGCTAGCACAAAAGCAGCAATGATCGAAAAGGCAAGGCCTCCTGCTTGGGAGCCTCCTAACTACTCCAAGTCATCAGCGATCGTCACGTAGTAGTAGGCATCCTCCGGGTAGTAGTAGTCATCAGTGGCGTCGTCCGGCTCCTGGGATCCGTCATCTGGTCGCAACAATTGGGTATAGGGGAAAAGAAGTAGCAAAGCAACCGTGAGTACTCATCCAAAGTACTCGCAAGACTTACATTAGATCTAAACTAAGTATGCATCTGTATCAAAGGAATGGGTTGTATCAGTGGACTAAACTGCAGAATGCCAGAAGGGAAGGGGAAAGTCTAGCCTATCGAAGACTAGCTTCTTCTGGAAACCACCATCTTGCAGCAACAGGAGGGAGCAGAGTAGCATAAAGTAAAGTAGTAGAAGTGTTATCAACCTCGGCCAGAGATCCTTTCTCGACTCCCTGCGAGAAAGCAATCCCAGAGCCATACTATCCAGTTATCATCTCATATCCAGGTCTCATCACAATCCATTTCTCATCACAAGTATCCAGTTCTAGTTGTATCGATCAAGATACAACTCCAAGTGTCTGTTACCGTAGGACAGGCTATCGATAGATGTTTTTTCCCTGCATGGGTGCACCAACTTACCCACCATGCTCGATTAACTCCGGCCGGACACACTTTCCTGGGTCATGCCCGGCCTCGGCCAAACAATACGCCGCAACCCGACCTAGGCTTAATAGAGAGGCCAGCACGCCGGACTAAACCTATGCCCCCAGGGGTCATGGGCCATCTCCCCAGGAACTCCTGCATGTTGCGTGGGCGGCCGGTGAGCAGACCTAGCTACCTCCTTCAAAAAGGTAGGTGCTTACCAGTCCAACCTGACGCGCGCCGCTCAGTCGCTGACGTCTATTAAGCTTCGGCTGATGTATATGACGCAGAACACCCATACTATGCCCACGTGATGGTTAGTGCTATCAGGCCAGAGGCCCCTCGGATCAAATATCCAAATCGTAGTGGATTAGGAACGCGCGGTAACGAGCAGAGACTCACGATCGATGTGACCCCGTCACCCCGTCTCGAGTACTTGTGGCAAGGGCTAAGAATGCCCGACCACGCCTCGTAAGTATCTCGCGGGCACCTTCCAGGTCAACCCGACTCCACATCACTCGTTATTAAACTCGCGCGGGTACCCCTCAGGGTCGACCCGTCTTTAGTAACATGGTTCAGTGTAAAGTCATAGTAACCATAGTAACTGTGTGTCTAACACCAAAAGGAAAACCCGAGGAATCACCCCCGGTGAATTCCACTCGATGTTGTCATCAAGGTGAACGTAAGAGGATCCACCCTCGAGGCTCACGTTTAATGGGTTGCACGACATAGCCGTAACGGAAGTGGTTAAGGAGGAAATCACCCTCGATGACCTCGACCGTATAGCTACACTACGGAGATCTCATCAGGAGTGATGTAAGAGGTTCCACCCTCGGCACTCGATGGCAACTCTGCAGAGTCGTACAACTAGGGGGGTGATGTGCGGTGTCAGGGCCTCGACGTAGATCATGTTGATCGAGTCATCGAACATAAAGAGAGGCAACTGGGACAAGGTGGGGGTCACTGATGGATCTCTAACCAACCTATACTAAGCAGTTTAGGATAAGCAGGTAAGGTATGAAAGCAGGTAACAACAACAGGCTATGCATCAGAGTAGGATCATACATAAAGCAGTAGAAGTTCTAATGCAAGCATGAGAGGGAAACAAATGGGCGATATCGGAATGCTCAAGGGGGGGGGTTGCTTGCCTGGTTGCTCTGGCAAGGAGGGGGGTCGTCGTTGACGTAGTCGATCACAAGGGCAGCATCGGTCTCGGGGTCTACCGAGAAGAGGGGGAAGAACAGTAAATATAAAGCAAACATAGCACCACAAAGCATAACATGCCAATAAGATGTGCCGGGTGTGACATAACGCGGTAGGAGGTGATACCGGCGAAGGGGGGAAACATCCAGGAAGGTATCCCCGGTGTTTCGCGTTTTCGGACAGTAGAACCAGAGGGGGAAAGTTGCGTGTTCGCTATGCTAGGGATGCATGGCGGAAGGGGTGCGTATCCGGGTTCGTCTCGTCGTTCTGAGCAACTTTCATGTACAAAGTTTTTCCATCCGAGCTACGGTTTATTTTATATTGATTTTAAAAGATTTAAATCATTTCTAGGATTTATTTAATTAATTTTAATCAACATTATCCAGAATAGTGTTTGCTGACGTCATCATGATGTCAGCATGATGTCAGCAGTCAGCGTTGACCGTTGACCTGGTCAACCTGACGTGTGGGCCCCGTGGGACCCACCTTTCATTCTCTGTTTTAGGTTAATTAGGGTTTAGGTTTATTAAACAGGATTAATTAGGTTAATTAATTTAGTTTAATTAATCAAAATTAATTAAGTTAATTAACTCTTTATCTAATTATTTAATTATTTATTTTATTTATTTTTTTAACAAAACGTTTCTAGGCGAGCCCCACGTGTCAGTGGCCCAGGGCCATAGCAGGTGCAGGCGACGGGTTTCGGGCGCGACCGATCGGGCGCACGTCCAAGGGCGCCACGGCGAACAAGGCTGGGCGGTCGCTGGAGGAGGACGTCGGCCGGAGGGCAGCAGAGCACCACCAGCGGAGCGCGGGGCCAGCAGAAGCGGCCCCAGCAGCGGCAAGAAGAGGGGGGCGCGGGCGGCTAGCGGCGCGTGGGCGGGTGCGGTGGAGGGACGCTGCTGGGAGGCGGAGGGAGCCGGAGCGCGGGCGAGCATAGACGGCCGTGGCGGCAGCGCGCGTGGGAGGACGAAGGGAGGGGCGTGGTCGTGGCGAGGTCTAGTGCAGGCGCGCGCGAGCGAGTAGCGGCGGTGAGCGCGGCCAGACGCGGCGTCAGGCGCGCGGTGCGCGGCACGGGGGAGAGCGCGTGCGGGGGGAGGAA